>NW_016813148.1:128024-159849 GCF_001698545.2 Rhinopithecus bieti
TGTATTTTTTTTTTCTTTTTTGAGATGGAGTCTCGCTCTGTTTCCTAGGCTGGAGTGCAGTGGGGCGATCTCAGCTCACTGCAACCTCCACCTCCTGGACTCAAGCGATTCTCCTACCTCAGCCTCCTGAGTAGCTGGGATTACAGGCGCTAGCCACCACACGAAGCTAATTTTTGTATTTTTAGTACAGACAGGGTTTCGCCATTTTGGCCGAAGAATAAAATTACCTTCTAATCCTATAGGAATATTGGAATCTATGTTTTTTTGTTTTGTTTTCCTTTTGTTCTTGTTGTTATTGAGCTCATGCTGTCTATAACTGCAAATAAGAAGAAATATTTCAAGTCCTTTCAGAATATTGGTGAGTTGTAGTTTCTCAACACAAGGATTACTGTTTAACCTATATTTTTTCTTTCATGGAAAACACTTAACATCTCTAAGATATTAAAATTAATAAGGAATAAGAAAGTATGTGTAGCAAAGGTACAGATATATCCTGTAAAGGAAAACCAATATCTTGTTATTTTTTATTGGTACTGATAGATGAATTTGTTTTTAAAGATTGCATAGATATAATAGGTGAGGGCTAGCTCTGGGTTCATCTAGCAAATGGAACCTAATATCATAGCATTACAGATATGCCTTAAAGAACATAGTTGTGTATGTATTTGTATGGTGTTGTTAGCTACTTGTCAATATAACATATATACTACAGTTGTCATGTAACATGTGAACCAAAAGCTTTTCGTGATATAGAACTATAGTACTTAACTGAAACACTCAGATTTACAAAGCAAATATTAATAGAACTAAAGGGAGAGATAGACTCCAATACAATAATAGTTAGGAACTTCAACCCCCAACTTTTAGTGTTAAACAGATCATCTTGCCAGGAAATCAACAAAGAAACATCCAAATTAAACTATACTCTAGTCCAAATTGACTTAACAGATATTTACACCTGCAGAATACTCATTCTTTTCATCAGTGCATGGAAGATTATTCAGAATTTACTCTATGTTATGCCACAAAAAATTCTCAACAAAATGTATAAAACACTGAAATCATATAAAATATCTTTCCTGATCTCAATGAAATAAAACTAAAATCAACAACCAAAGGAATTTTTGAAACTGCACAAATACATGGAAATTAAACAACATGTTCCTAAAAGACCAATGAGTCAATAAGGAAATTAATGAAAAAAATTAAAATTTTCTTAAAACAAATTAAAATAGAAACACAGCATTCCAAAACCTATGTAATACAGCAAAAGTAGTAAGAGAAAACTATATAGCAATAAATGCCTACATCACAAAAAGTTATTGGGAGGTTGAAGCAGGATTATCACTCCAGTTCAGGAATTTGGGAGAAACCTGGCCAACATAGCAAGATCCCATGTCTAAAAAAGAAAAACTTAAAAATTAAAATAAATTAGCCACTTGTGGTGGAATCTAGCTGTAGTCCTAGCTATGTAGCATGAAAATCACTTGAGCCCGAGAGCTGAAGTGAACAATGATTGTGTTATGGTACTCCAGTCTGGCACTTAAGAGTGTAACCCTGTCTCTAAAAAACAGTTAAAAAGTTTCAAATAAACAACCAAATAATGCAGCCTAAGAAGCTAGAAAAGCAAGAAAAAAAAAAATCCTACAAATAGTAGAATAAATAAATAATAAAAATCAGAGCAGAAATATAATTAAGACTACAAATCAAAAGATCAAGGAAAATGAAAGGTTTTTTTTTTTTTTTCTTTTTTTTTTTTTTTGTAAAGTAAACAGAATTGACAAACCATTGGATAGACTAAGGGGAAAAAAGGAAAAGACTCATATAAAGAAATTCAGAAGCAGAAAAGGAGATATTCCAACTGATACTACATACCTAAAGGATAATTAGGGACTATTATGAACAACTATATACCAACAAATTGGAAACAAGATAAAATGGAAACATACAGCCTACATATACTGAACCAAGAAGAAATAGAAAACGGGAGCATACCAATAACAAGTAATGAAATTGAGTCAATAAAATGTCTCCAGACAGAGAAAAATCCAGGACTAGATGGCTTCACTGCTCATTTCTACAAAACTTTTAAAGAAGAAGTAATACCAATTCTTCTTAAGCTATTTCAAAATACAAAGAATAAGTTATTTCAATATTATTTTACAAGACCAGCTTTACCCTAATACCAAAAGCAGACAAAGACACAATTAAAAAAGAAAAGTAGAGAGCAATATCTCTGAGAAACATAGATGCAAAAATTCTCCATAAAATACTAGCAACCAGAATCCAACAGTACACCAAAAAGACTATACACCATAACCAACTGGGACTTATTCCAGGAATGCAAGTATGGCTCAACACATGTAAATCAATAAACACAATAAATCACACCAACAGAATAAAGGACAAAAACCAGATAATCATCTCAATAGACACATAAAAAGTATTTGATAAAATACAATAACCCTTTATGCTAAAAATGCTCAACAAATTAGGTATAGAAGGAAGGTATTCCATCACATTAAAGACTACATATGATAAACCCATAGCTAACATCATTCCAAATGTGGAAAAGCTGACAACTTTTTCTCTAAGAACTGAAACAAGAAAAGGACGCTCATTCTCAACACTCTTACTTAAAATAACATTGGAAGCCCTACACAGAGCAATGAGACAAGAGAAAAAAAGAAAGGACATTCAGATTGGCAAGAAAGAAGTCAAATTGCCCGTTTGCAGACAATATAATCTTTTATTTAGAAAAACCTAAAGACTCCACCAAAAAACTCTTAGAACTAAAAAACTCAATAAATTTGCAGGATATAAAATCAACATAGAAAACAGTGTTTTACATATCAACAATGAACAGCTGAAAAAGAAATAAAAGGTAATTCCATTTAAAATAGCTACCCACAAAATCCAAGAAATTTAATGAAGGTGGCAAAAGACTGCTGCAAGTAAAACTATGTAACACTTACAAAAATATTAAATAGGACAAAAAAATGGAAAGACATCCAATAATGAATTGGAAGAATTAATACTGTTAAATAGCCACACTACCTACAGTGATCTTCAGATTCAATGAATCCCTATCAAAATATCAATGACATTCCTCACGAAAAAGACAAAAAAAAAAAAAAAAAAATCCTAAATTTGTATTGATCCACAAAAAATCCTGAATAGCCAGAGAAATATTGTATAAAGGGATGAAACTAAAGGCATCACATTACCAGACATCAAAATATGCTATGAAGCTATAGTAAGGAAAACAGTATGATACTAACATAAAAACAGATACATAAACCAATGGAAAAGAATAGAAAACCTATACATAAGCCCATGTGTTTGCAGCCAATTGATTTTTTTTTTACAAAGTCACCAACAACATTCATTGAGTAAAGGATAGCACCTTCAATAAATGGTACAGGGAAAACTAGATATCTATATGTGGAAAAAGAATTAGGCTCCTATCTCTCACCATACACATAAATAAATTCAAAATTGGTAAAGCTGTAAATGTAAGACCTAAAACTACAAAACTAATAAAAGAAAACCCAGGGGAACATTTTGGACACTGGCCTTTTCAAAGATTTTACAAATAAGACCTCAAAACACAGGCAACATAAGCAAAATTAAACAAATGGGAAATTTTAAACCAAAATGTCTCTGTACAGCAAAGAAAATAATCAACAGAGTAGGGAGACAACCTTTAGAATAGAAAAAATAAAATATTTCTAAACTATTCATTGCAAAAAGGATTGATATAAAAATATACAAGGAACTCAAAGAACTCAACAACAACAAAATAAATAATCCAAATTTTAAAAAATGAGCAAATAAAAGAGAGACATACCTCAAAAGACAGCATACACATGGCCAACGAGTATAGTTGAAAATGCTCAAAAGCACTAATCTTCAGGGAAATGCAAATCAGAACCACAATGAGATATCATGTTACTGCAGTTAGAATGGCTATTATCAAAAGGAACAAAATAATAAATGCTGGTGAGGATATGGAGAAAAAGGAATTTTGATCAACTGTTGGTAGGAAAATAAACTAGTACAGGCATTATGAAAAAAAGCATGTAACTTACTCAAGAAAACTAAAAATAGAATTATCATATCTTTCAGCAATGCTATTCCTGTGTGGGTATATACCCAAAGGAATGGAACCAATATGTCAAAGAGATATGTTCACTCCTACGTTTTTCACAGTACCCTACACAATCTCTGAGATATTTAATCAACCTAAGAGCCTATCAACAGATAAATGGATAAGGTAATATGATATATATGCATAATGAAATACTTCTCAGCTATAAAAAGAATAAAAATTTGTCATTTGCAGTAGCATTAATGTGTCTGGAGGGCATTACATTAAGTGAAATAAGCCAGGCACAGAAAAATAAATACCGTATGTTCTCACTCATATGTGGAAGCTAAAAATGTTGATCTTATAAAAGTTTAAAGTAGAGACCGGGCGCGGTGGTTCACGCCTGTAATCCCAGCACTTCGGGAGGCTGAGGCAGGTGGATCATCTGATGTCAGGAGTTCGAGACCAGCCTGACCAACATGGTGAAACCCCATCTCTACTAAAAAATACAAAAATTAGCCGGGCATGGTGGCAGGCACCTGTAATCCCAGCTAGTCAGGAGGCTGAGGCAGGAGAATCATTTGAACCCAGGAGGCGGAGTTTGCAGTGAGCCGAGTTCATGCCATTGCACTCCAGCCTGGGTGACAGAGCAAGACAATGACACACACACACACACACACACACACACACACACACACACACAGTGGAAAGTAGAATAGCAATTATCAGAGACTGAGAAAGGTAGAACGATGGAAGGATATAAAGAGGTTTGTTAACTGATACAAAATTACAGCTAAGCAGGAGAATATTTCTAATATTCTACAGCACTGTAGGGTGTTTATAGTTAACAATTTACTGCATATTTTCAAATAACTGGAAGAAAGAATTTGGAATGTTTCCAACACAAAAAAATGATAATAAATGATAATTTTTTGAAGTGGTAGTGTCGCTAATCACCCTGATTTGATTATTACGCATTATACACATGTATTAAAACATCACATAGTACTCCAGAGATATTTCCAATTATCAGTGTCAGTTAATAAAAATTTAAAATCTATATAAAGAATTAACTTCTACACATTATACTCCTCCGTGTTATTTTCTTTCTCTACATCTTACATATATGTATAAGTGAATCCACACTGTTTCCTCCTATGTTATGATAGTGAAACTATTAATATAAAATTAATTCCCCACCATTGTTCACGAGAACACATCTACTGTCTTCCACTTACGCTAGCAATTTTATTTTATTTCTTTTATATCATTATTGTTTTTCTTTCTAATGAGTCATTTCAATTAATGTGTAGTAATTGTATTTTGTCTACTCTCTTCATGAAAATCAAAACATAAAAAACTACTTTTGTCCCCATAATTTTCTTGTATTATTTATTTTTTTGTTGTTGGAATATAAAAGATAACGTATAAAGGAATTTGGAAAACAACCTTGTAGATAAATTTGCTGACTTGTAAACATTCTTTGAGCTAACTGATAAAACTTCTAACACATAGTTTTGATCAGAGCCCTCGTCTAATATTTTGGTTTCACTATAGGAATGTATTGAATATCAGAGCTATTTTTATTCCATATGGTATGGTTCGGATCTGCATTGCGCCCAAATCTCATGTTGAAATGTAATCCCTAATAGAGCTTTCAGCCTAATGGTCCCACTTCTGCCTGAAATCTGCAGTCAGGTGCAACCCTATGTTCCCCCAAGAAACACTCAGAGAGCAATTTAGGGCTGAACCAGCAAGGATAAGCCCTATTTGTCAACTGTGGTCCTTGCCAAAGGGAACCTCATGGAGCAGAACACCCAATAAAAGATATGCGGACACAGAGATGGTAATTGCCAGGGGTGCTTCCAAGTACTAAAAGTAGACTATTAATAGAAACCAGTCTACTAAACCCATCTTACACCACAATCAAACCCCCAAGGAAATCGGAAAGATAGCAACTTCTAAGACTGAAGGAACATCAGCCCACATAGATTAGAAAATACCAGTGTAAAAACTCTAGCAACTCAGAAAGCCAAAGTGTCTTCTAATCTCCAAATGATCACACTAGTTCACCAGCAATGGTTCTTAACCAGGCTGAAATAGCTGAAGTGTCTGACATAGACTTCAGAATAGGTACTGATTGGATAGTAATGAAATCCTATGATGAATAGGAACATAATTATCAACATTCAACAGGAAGTTGAAAACCAATTGAAGGAATCTAAGAAATACAACAATAACAAAAAAAGATACAAGAGATAAAGGATGAAATGGCCATTTTAAGAAAGAACCAAACTGAACTGATAAAGGTGAAAAACTCACTTTAAGAATATCATAATATAGTCGCAAGTTTTAACAGCAGAAGTGACCATGCTGAACAAACAATTTCAGAGCTTAAAGACCAGTTCCCCAATGTAACTCAGCCAGACAAAAACAAACAAACAAACAAAAAAAAAAAACAATAAAGAAAACGAACAAAACCTTTGAGAAATATGAGATGCGCAAACAGACCAAATGTACAACACATTGGCATCCCTGAAAGAGAAGGAGATAAAGCAAGCAACTTGGAAAACGTATCTGAAGATTTCATTCATGAAAATTTCCCCAACCTCACTAGAGAGGCCAACATTCAAATCCAGGAAATGCAGAGAAAACCTGCAAGACAGTATGTAAGGTGACCTTCCCCAAGACACAAGAGTCATCAGTTTCTCCAAGTCCAAAATGGAAGAAAAAATATGAAATGTAGCTATATAGAAGGGACAGGTCACCTACAAAGGGAATCCCATCAGGCTAACAGCAGATCTTTTTCAGTAGAAATACTGTAGGTCAGAAGAGATTGGGGGCCTCTATTCAGCGTTCTTAAAAAAAAAAAAAAAAATTCCAACCAAGAATTTAATATCCAGCCAAACTAAGTTTAATAAGGAAAAAATAAAATAAAATACTTTTCAGAGAAGCAAATGCTAAGGGAATTCATTACCACCAGACTTGCCTTACAAGAGGTCTTCAAGGGAATGCTAAATATGGAAAGGAAAGACTGTTACTGGCCACCAGAAAAATACACTTAAGTACATAGATCATTGATGCTATAAAGCAACTATACAATCAGATATTCATAATAACTAAAAACAAGTACCATTTAATCCATAAATGCCATTACTGGGTATACATACAAAGGAATACAAATCATTCCACTGTAAACACACATGCATGCCTATGTTCATCGCAGCACTATTCACAAAACCAAAGTCATGAAATCAATCTAAACACCCATCAATGATGGACTAGATAAATCAACAACAACAACAACAACAACAAAAACATGGTGCACACACACCACTGAATATTATGCAGCCACAAAAAGTATAAGATCATGTTCTTTGCAGCAACATGGATGAAGCTGAAGGGTACAAATTCTAAGCAAACTAATGCAGGAACATAAAACCAAATACCGGCTGAGCGCAGTGGCTCACGCCTGTAATCCCAGCACTTTGGGAGGCTGAGACGGATAGCTCAAAAGGTCGGGAGTTCGAGACCAGCCTGGCCAATATGGTGAAACCCCCATCTCTACTAAAAATACAAAAGTTAGCTGGGCGTGGTGGTGGGCGCCTGTAGTCCCAGCTACTTGGGAGACTGAGGGAGGAGAATCGCTTGAACCCAGGAGGCGGAGGTTGCAGTGAGCCGAGATAGCGCCACTGCACTCCAGCCTGGGCGACAGAGCGAGACTCTGTCTCAGAATAAATAAATACATAAAATAAATAAAACCAAATACCACATGTTCTCACTTATAAGTGGTAGCTAAACCCTGAGTGCATGTGAACACAAAGGAGAGAACAAAAAACACCTGGATCTACTTGAAGGAGAAGAGTGGGAGGAGGCAGAGAATCAAAAAACTACCTGTCAGGTACTACGCTTATTATGTGGGTGACTAAGTAATCCGTACACTAAACCCCCATGACATGCAATTTACCTATATAACAAACTTGCACATGTGCTTCTCAACCTAAAAGGTTAAGACAATATTTTGCCCTAAAGTTATATTGTCATCATATATAGGTGCACTTGTCTTAATTTATTCTGCTCTATTATAAACTTATTGAAAGCAGGAGAAAAAAATTCACAGGGACAATGGCAATAACTTCATTACTTTAGAAAATGTTGTGGGCTCCTATCATGTGTATGTTCTTCCTTTGATATACACAGCAAATTAATGGGTTGAAGAAAGAGAGGCATTTTGTTCTCCCCTTATCTAACTCTTTTCTGAATCAACAATCAGTAATATAACTGAAAAAAAAAACTAGTGTGTTTATTTTCTGTTCTTCTATTAATAAAGATTTTTGTAGTTCTCTGAATTCATTTTCAGCCAGATATATTTTACATTCTTTCAATGAGATTAGTATATAGGAGTATGTTGTATTGTGCTGAAACACAGGCATTTTCTTGCCTGATTTTATGGGTAGGAATATCTAATGTGCTTTAAGATCAAGGGGAAATGTTTATGTTTGAACATCTCTCTGATAGTTTTTAAAATTAATTTGTAATTCTGTATTGTTTGCATGGCAGTAATAGAGACTAGATTGATCCCCAAATAATGCATTGTGACAGGTAAGAAATTAGTAAACAAAAAAACACTTGACTCATATAGACTCAGTTACTAGCACCTACAAGAAAAATCAATAATAGTTCAAGTGGAAAATAAACATTACTCTTTAGTTATGGCTTTGGCATTCTTAACAAAGCTGTGGCTTTATTACTGCTGTATAACTACTCTGATAGCACCTAACACTAAAGTAGTAAAAACATACATATAGCATTTTTAATATTGTCATTAAGAAAATTTTAAAATGAATATAATTGCTTGTTTTACATAAATCATTTACTTTCATGACTCTTAGAAATTTTTAAAAATATTACAACTCCTAAGAAATAAATATTCTGTGATATAGATATATAGTACAGATTATTATAAGATCTATACCTAAAATAAAATTTACCATCCCATTAAATCAATAGATACCAAACTGAAATATTGTGCTTTCAAAAAAAAAGTACACACTTTCTAATCATAGAATTTAAATTGCATGATGGCTTGAAAAGAAAAAGTTTGTGTATATGTGTATGTGTAGTGATTTCAAACATATTAGAAAATGTAGCAAAACTTTACGTTCCAAAATATGCCACAATATGTCTGGTTGGTGAAACTGTGTATGGTTTTAATATTTTAGTGTTTTATTTGTGATCACTTTTATGGCTAGTTTTCACAAGCCTGAAACAAAAATTTATATTTCTGTTCAGTTCCCTATTTGAACTATAAAACCAAAGCTCACAGATGAGACATTGAAAACGTCTTACCATAGCAAATCTCTAAAACACTAAAAATCATTTAAACTTTATAACTACATTTATGTCTCATTTTCTCAACAGTAATGTATCATGGTTTTGGCTTATCAGATAAATTGTTATCACATTATAAGAAGAAGCAAAAGTAAATAAATATGAGATATGCCCAATCATAATTCCTGGACTTTACATTTTTTTTTTTTCATTTTGGTTGTTTTCTAATTATTCAAAATTATATCGAAAACAAAATATAGCCCAAATTAAGTGGGGCTTTTCTTATGTTATACAATAAAAGAAAAGAAAAAACAGTAATGTGTTTTTTTATAATGAAATATAATTATCAGCTGTTTGGAAAGGTTTCATCAATAATCATGATTTACTAAAAAAATATATTATTTAATGAAAATTAAAATACTGATACCACCAAAACTTTTCTCAATCAAAACTGTTTCAGGGCATCGTGAATGAAAAGTGAAATATGGATTGAATATACCCAAGACAATTTTCTACTCTGACATGTAAAATCTGTGCAGTTTGCCAAATTACTTTGTTCTTTTTGATACGTTTATCCTAAATTATAAATTAAATATAAGATATTGTATTTATTTTGTAGGGCTGCTTTAACAAATTAGTACAAAGTGGATGGCTTAAGGCAACAAAGATTTACTCTCTCACAGTTTTGTACGTCACATGTCCAAAATGAAGGTGTTGGCAGGGCCATGCTCTTCCTAAAAGTGTTATGGGATAATCGGTTGAACGCCCTTGTCTTAGCTTTTGGTGTCCTGGCAAAATTCAGAGTTCCTTGGCCTGTACTTATTGCATTTCCATAACTGCCTCCATCATCACACGGTGCTCCTCTGTGTCTCTGTCTCCATGTATTATATTTTTGATAAGAGTCCACCCTATTCCCAAATGACCTCATCATAACTCATGTCTTAACTGCATCTGCAAAAAGCCTATTTCCAAATAAGATAAAATTTATAGCTATTAGGGGTTAGGACTTCAATAGATATTGTTTTGGGGAGGGGAGACAGCGCAATTCAACTATGAAGATACCCACCAAAACGTTGTTTAAAAATTAAAGTAAAATAGAATACTTAAACAGATTGGCAAAGAGCCTATACATTGTGGGCACTCAATATTAATCTCACTTTCCCACTTTTTCCTCTGTGTAACGTGAATAATTGTGAAAATGCAATATAATTAATATGTTCTTTAACTTACTCAAGTCACCCTGCTTCTAAATTTTTTCAGAAAAAAATATGAAAGTGTTTGAAATAAGAGTGCTAAATGTTGCCTAGTGCACACTTCCTTTTCCTTCCTTATAGGATTTTATAGAAGTCCGCATTTTTTATTTTCTTTGAGCTATTTAGTAACTCTTCAAATTGTAGAAAACTGCTGGTTATATAAATGATTGTCTATACTAAGACAAATCAAAATTTTAGGTGAGCATGCAAAGCATCTTACTCATAATAAGCTATTTTCTATTAATATTTAGTTTTTTTCTATATGTATGTCTGCTATTATGATTCTCATTTGAGGTGATTTTATCATTTTATTTTCCATTAATGTATAGATCAGATAAAATAACTTTGTGTTCATTTTGGATCTCACAGCACCTTAAGTTTATGGTTCCTCATGGATTGGCTCTTAGTGGCACTTATGTCTGCAAGGAGAAGGGATTAGGCATACAGAACTCTCCCTTGACCACAGAACATAGTAGTAGCTTTGTATGAGTGCACAAGCACTTCCAGGAGCTTTATTCCCCAATATCATGACAAAGAAGGACCTAATAAGGGTCCATTTCCAGCAGCTACCCACCCAGTAACACAGGGTGCAGTCTGAATGAATGTGCTGGCATTTGCCACAGATTCTTTTCACAGTTTAGTCCAGAGACAGTGGGAGACAAACTCCCTCTCAGTTTCAACCTGAGGATAAAATAAAATGGAACATTCAGTTAACACCTCAACCTTTCCAGCTGCATCCATATCTGTCTCAGGGTACTGATAAAACTTGATATATCCCAAACTTCTGGGAAAACACCAGAAATGGAAACGTAGTTTGGGCAAACACAACATTTAATAGGCACTTTAAAATATCAGGAACATTTAATCCAATAGCAAAAGAATACACATTTTTCTCAAATACACACAGGCATACTTCAAAATAGATTATATGTTAGGACATAAAATAAGCCTTAAAAAATTAAAATGATTAAAATAATATCAAATATCTTTCCTAACCACAACGATATGAAACAAGAACTCAATAATAGAATAAATCATAGAAAATTTATGAATATGTAGAAGTTAAACTATTAATATGCTCTTGAACAATAATTACAACAAAGAATAAATTAAAGTAAAATTTAAAATATCTTGAGACAAATAAAATGGAAAACAACATACCAAAACTTATGGGATGCAGTAAAAGTAGTTCTAAGAGGGAAGTTTATAGCATTAAATATCTGTATATAAAAAAAGAAAATCTTAAATAAACATCCTAATATTACATCTCAAGGAACTAGAAAAAAAACAAAAAAACAAAACTAAGCCAAAGTCAGTAGAAGGAAGAAAATAAAACAACTAGAACAGAAATAAATAAAACAGACTATAAAACAATAGAAATGTAACTAAGAGTTGTTTTTTAGAAAAGCTTAAACAAAATTGACATATTCTTTAGTAGACTAGCTTAAAAGAGAGAGAAAGCGAGGACTCAAATAAATAAAATCAGAAATATAGGAAGAGACATTACTACTGGTACCACAAAAGTACAAGGGATTACAAAAGAATACTGTGAAGAATTATGTGTCCAAAAATTGAATAACTTAGAGAAAACGGATAAATTTAGAGACTCATGTAACATACTAAGACTGAATCATAATTAAATAAAAAATCTGAGCAGATAATACTGAGTAAGATCAAATTAAAAATAAAGTCTCCCATCAAATATACTCTGGTCCTTGTAAAGCCAGGACCAGACAGTTTCAGAGTTGAATTTTCCAAACATTTAAAAAGCTAACATCAATCCTTTTCAAACTCTTCCAAAAAATTGAAGAAAAGGGATTATTACTTCCAAACTCATTTTATGAAGCCAGCATTATCCTGATGCTGAAGCCAGACAAAGGCACTACAAGAAATAAAAATTACAACCATATCTTTGATGAACATATTTGCAAAAATCTTTAATAAAATACTACCAATGCATATTTAACAGTAAATTAAGAGGGTCATTCACCATAATCAAGTGGGATTTATTCCTGGGATAAAGGTATGTTTCAATATATGCAAATCAATAAATATAATTCACCATATTAACAGAATAAAGGCCAAAAGACATATAATCATCTTAATAAGTGCATAAAAAGCTTTTGACAAAATGTATCCTCCTTTTACAAGAAAAACACTCAACAAATTAAGTATTGATAAACTGTTTCTCAACAAAATAAAGACATATATGGCAAGTCTCCAGCTAACATCATACTCAAAAGTGAAAGTTGAAGCCTGTTCATTTTAAGATTAGGAGAAAGACAAGAATGCACACTCTCACCAGTTCAATTCAATGTAGTCCTGGAAGTCTTAGCCTGAGTAATTAGGTAAGAAAAAAAATAAAAGTCATCAAAATAGACAAAAAAAAAAAAGATACACTATTTCTCCTTACTCACAATGTAATCTTAAATGCAAAAATCCCTAAAGACTCCACCAAAGAAACTATTGGTCTGATTAACACCTTCAGTTATCAAGCTCAGTAAAATTGCAGGATACAAAAATCAACATTAAAAAAATCAGTATTGGCCAGGCACAGTAGCTCATGCCTGTAATCTCAGCACTTTGGGAGGCAAAAGTGAGTGGGAGAATCACTGGAGATCAGGAGTTGGAGACCACCCTGGCCAAAATGGTGAAACCCCATCTCTATGAAAAATTCAAAAATTAGCAGGATGTGGTGGTACCTGCCTGTAATCCCAGCTACTTAGGAGGCTGAGGCAGGAGAATCTCTTGAACGTGGGAGGCAGAGGCTGCAGAGGCTGAGATCACACCACTGCACTCTAGCCTAGGTGACAGAGCAAGACTCTTTCTCAAAAAAACAAAAAACAAGAAAAACATTATTATATCTAAGAGTAAAGTATCTGAAAAGGAAATTAAGAAAATAATAACATTTATAGTCATGTCAAAAATAAAATATCTAGGAGTAATTTAATCAAAGAGATGAAAGATCTATACATCAAAAACTATTATATAACACTGATGAAAGAAATTTTAGATGACACAAATATAAAAATTTCTTATACTAGTGGAGTGGAAGAATTAATGTTTAAATGTCCTTAGTTCTCAAAGTGATCTACAGATTTAGTGTAATTTCTATCAAAATTCCAATGTCATTTATTAGAGAAATAGGAAACTTAAACTATTCTGACATCAAGATGGAATAGCCACGGCAATCTTGAATAAAAAGAACAAAACTGAAGGCACCACACTATCTAATTTCAAAATATAATGCAAAGCTGTAATAATTAAAACAGCATGACACTGGCATAAAAATAGACAAGTCAACCAACAAAATGGGATACAGAACGCAGAAACACACCCATGAATTTACATTAAGTTGATTTTTTACAAAAGTACCAAGAACACACAATAGGAAAAACATAGTCTCTTCAATAACTGCTGCTTGCAAAACTGGATATCCCCCTGCAAAAATATGAGGTTGAACCCTTATCTTTTGCCTTACACACAAAAAAAACTCAAAATATATTAGAGATGTAAGTGTAAGACCTGACAATGTAAAACCACTAGAAGAAAGCATGAGAGTAAATTCACACCACCAGTAATGGCAATACTTTCTTGGATATTACTCTAAAAGCACCAGCAAGAAAAGAAAGCATAGGCAAATGTAATGAAATCAAACTTAAAATCTCCTGTTGCCACAAAGAAAAAAATAATAGAGTGAAGAGAGAACCTAGAGATTGGTAGAAAATATTTATAAATCATATATCTGCTAAGAGGATAATAGCCTATATATATAAGAAACTCAAACTACTCAATAACAAGAAAACAACCATACTAAAAATGAGCATAGGACGTGAATAGATATTTCTCAGAAAAAAACTACATACAAATGTCCAACAGGTGTATGAAAAAGTACTCAACATTGCTCATCATCGGAGAAATGCAAATAAAATCCACAATAAGATATCATATCTGCTAATATGGCTATTATTAAAAACACAAAGACAACAAGTATTAGCCAGGACGTGGAGAAAAGGAAATTCTTATACTCTCTTTGTGGGAATGTAAATTAATGTAGCCATTGTGGAAAGCAATATGGGGATTCCTCAAAAAATTAAAAATAGAACTACTGTATGATCCAGTAATCCCACTGCTATGTATACATTCAAATAAAACAAAATATGAAAGGTATGTCTGCACTCACATGTTTATTGCAGAATTACTCACAGTAGCCAAGATACAAAATTTACTTATATATTCAACAATCAGTAGTGAATGGACAAGGAAAATCTGGTGTATTTGTACAAGGGAATACCAGTCTTTAAAAATAAAAGAAAATCCTGTCACTGGTGATAACATGAATGATGCTGAATGACATTATGTTAAGTGACATAAGCCAGATACAAAAAGAAAAAAATACTTCATGATACCACTTTTATGTGGAATCTATAAAAGACAAACTTAAAGAAGCAGAGTGCAGAATAGTGGTTATCAGGAGCTGAGGGGTTGTAGTGTCAGGAAGAAGTTTGTATAAGGGTACAAACTTTCAGTTAGAAAGAAATAAGTTTATGAGATCTATTGTATAATGTGATGACTATGGTTAATAATAAGATATTCTATACTTACAAGTTTCTGACAGTAGATTTTTAGTGTTTATCTACCAAAATTACGTAAGATAATCCATATGTTAATTAGCTTGACTTAGTCCTTCCATAACGTATAAATATGTCATGTTATACACCATAAATATATATAACTTTTACTTTTCAATTTAAAAAATACAATGAAAGTGATTTTTAAAAGCCTAAATATATGAGGAAGTATATCACATTAGTGGATTACAAGACTCAGTATCATTGAAATAGCTACTTTTGATATTGTTTAATATTATTCACAGATTCAATACACTTGTGGATGGGGAAAGGGGTGATGTTAATAAAATAGTACCTTTGAATTAGACAAAAGGAGTAAGTTCTAATGATATATTGTGTAGCACGATGACTAAAAGAGTAGATTTAAATGTTCTCACCACAAAGAAATGAAAAGTATCAGAGGCAATGGTATGTTAGCCTGATTCAAGCATTCGAAAATTTATTCATGTATCATAACATCAAATTGTACATATATATAATTACTATGTGTCAATTGAAAAGATAATATTTTTAAAAAGAAATATTTATGCTAATGTTGCCAGTAATGCAGGCAACTTATTTGAAATATATGGTTGAACATACCAGTTTTTTTATTGCAGATGATGAAAATAAGTTAGAACATATGTTGTAAATGTGAAATACCTGCAACCTGATGGAGTTCTTTGAAAATATAATTTCTTTAACAGAATTGATTCAAAGTGAAGAAAGACTGGTGGATCTAATCTCGCCAGAAGCTGTATTTCAAATTCCTTAATAGCCTAAAGTTTGTCTCAGACTAGAAGTCTCAAAGAAGGAGGAGACTGTTAGGAAATATTATTTTTGTTTCTGTTGTTTCATGATTCCTCAAGTCATTTTAAATAAACATTTATTGAGCACTCACTACTTGCCAGTTACTCTGTTAGGTAGGTTGCAGGGAATATCTCAATTAATATTCTACATATTCACTATATCCTTATGAGGTAGGTGTATCCTCATTTGTTATATCTATTTTATAAATTAGAAAAATGAGACTCAGAAACAGAAAGTCCAAGGAGACTCAAACTAATTATTTGCCTATAGCTTATAAGGCTTAAGTCAGGATTCAAATCAGGTTTCTTTGTGACCCTGAGTCCTATTTTCTTAACTACCCTAAAATTTAGCACAGGTCATGATATTTTATAAAAATAATGAAGATATCTCAGATTCTTTATTAATTCCAAGATCAAACTGATTTTCAAGATAATTACTCAACTCCTTAGAGCTTTTATCTATTATAGATATGGTCAGTTAATTTTTTCTGTTCATTTCACAATAAATATAAGCAAATGATTCTGTTTGCTCCTGAGAAACTACTATGAAATTTTCCAGAGAAATCTTTCTACATTTTGTAGGGACCATGGAAGTATTATTTTTTGATATATTACATTTATTTTATTTGATTGCCCATGCTACTGCTGTGTTGTTTTTAAGTATAAATCAGCGAGTTCATAGCAAAAATGGCCATCACAGACTAAAGTGAATACCTATTGGAATAGTTCTGCTCCAGATACCTAAAACCAACATGTTACCTTCTGCTCTGTAATTAAACCTAAGCCTATATTTTTGCTTAATGTTTGTCCCTTCCTTGGAATCAGACATTTTTTTGCCAGATACTTTGATACTGCTATCTTTTAAGGAGGTTTGGGGATTAAAAGACCATCACATTTCCTAACCACACATATGGTACATTAAGGTGAGTAAATATTTGAATGAAGAAGTCTTGGAGCTTTATGCATTTAGATACATTTTTATTGCATTAAGGAGTTGATTAGAAGGGCAAGATATTTACATAAATTAAAGAAAACACTATAATAAGCGCCAATGTGACACATCCTCCAATTCTGTAAAGTTTTCTTTCGTCAAGAACATTTTAATTCTGAAAATAAGAACTCTGAATACTTCATACTTTAGCATCAACTAAAGTATGCTCACTGAGAATATTTTTTAATGATTGTCATACAATACATTGCCTTAAATTTTTTTTAGGTATTGAGAAAGGAGAAATGAAACAGTTAAACTATATCAAGAATAATTTTATGCCATTCAGATCTCCTCATTTTGTGAAACTTGTATTTTAGACAACTTTCATTTACTCAAAGAAATGTGATCTACAAAGTCATCTCGTTTTAACTGGCATGCTTACAATGTTGATCTACCAAATATGCTAAGATTACCTCCTTGAAAGGAGAACTTGGTCATTACTGTGAGAATATTGTCTCTGGAGTAAAGTAAGGAAGAAACTTTTCCATATAGATCAATATCTAATTTATTTGGATATTAGGCAATACTCTGGTTTAACTTATTTTATCTGAAAAAGGTGAGAGGAATAGTTATATACCATTTCTTAAGAAAATATATTCAATCATTTAACCTTTTAGTTTTCAAAGTGTAGGTATAAAAAAAAACTGGGAAACTACATGGAAAGCACGTCTCAATTGCTTATTTCAATAATTGATTTTCAGTTTATAGTAATGCTAATAATTATTTTCTGTTAGTTACCATTAAATGGATTTACCATTAATTGTATTAAATATATATGAGTATTTAAATGTTATTCATTACATTTTAATAATACCTCCCTTTTCTAAAAATACATTTATTTCTTAGAGCAGGTTTAGGTTCACAGAAAAGTTGAGTGGAAGAAACAGAGCTCTATTTACCTCCTTCCATACACATGCATATCAACATGCCCACCTGTCAACATTCCTCATGAAAGTGGTACATTAGTTAGAATCCATGATCATACATTGACACATCACTAACACCTAAAGTCTTTAAGTCTCCTCTTTTTACATTAGGATTCATTCTTGGTGTTGTTCATTCCTTGGGTCAGGTCAAATGTATACTGACATGTATCCGCTATTATAGTTTACAGAACAGTTTCACTGCCCTAAAAATTCTCTCTTCTCTGCCTTTTTATTCCTCCTTCACCTTAACCTTTGGTAAGTACTGATCTTTCTGCTCTCTCCATGGTGTTGCCTTTTCCAGAAAGTCATATAAGGAATCATACAGTGCTAACCTTTTCAGATTAGTTCCTTTCACTTAATAATATGCATTTCAGTTTTCTTTGTGTCTTTTCATGACTTGAAAGCTCATTTCTTTAGAGTGTTGAATAATATTTCATGCAATTGATGTAACAATTTATTTATCAACTCACTTACTAAAGGACATCTTGGTTATGGTTACTCCCAATTTTGGCAGTGTTGACTTTTTTTGTTTGTTTGTTTGTTTTTCTTTTTCAGACAGAGTCTGGCTCTGTCGCTCAGGCTAGAATGAAGTGGCGAAATCTCAGCTCACTGCAACCTCTGCCTCCAAGGTTTAAGTGATTCTCTGGCTTCAGCCTCCTGAGTAGCTGAGACAACAGGTGTGTGCCATCACACCTGGCTGATTTTTTGTATTTTTAGTGGAGACAAGATTTCACTATATTGGCCAGGCTGATCTTGAACTCCTGACCTCAAGTTATCCACCCACCTTGGCCTCCCAAAATGTTGGGATTACAGGTGTGAGCCACCACACCTGACCAAGTTTTGGTAATTATCAATAAAGTTATTACAAACATCTATGTGCTGGTTTTTATGTGGACATAACGTTTCAGCTGATTTGTGTAAATAGCAGGAGAAAAACTGCTGGGTGATATGATAAAATGCTCTTTAGCTTAGTAAGTAACTGCCAAAATATCTTCCAAAATTATTTTATATTCTCAACAGCAGTGAATGAGAGTTCATGTTGCTCCACATCCTTGTCAGCTTTGGGTATTATTCAAGATTTTCCTCAAATAGGTGTGTAGGAGTATTCGATTCTAAAAGGTATGTAATGGTATCTATTTCTAATAGATGTGTGGTGATAACAAATCCTCTTCTTAAATATTAAAAAATGCATAAGAGATGTACATATTTTGGGAGTATATGTGATAATTTAATACATTCATATAATTTATAAATAATCAGAAAAATTCATATATCCATCACCTTAAATATTTATCTTCTTTTCTTTCTTTTTTTTTTCTTTTGAGACAGAGTCTCACTCTGTCACTCAGGCTGGAATGCAATGGTGCGATCTCGACTCACTGCAACGTCTGCCTTCAGTGTGTAAGTGATCTCGTGCATCAACCTCCCAGCTGAGATTACAGATGTCTGCCACCACACCCAGCTAATTTTTGTATTTTTAATAGAGACAGGGTTTTACCAGGTTGGTCAGGCTAGTCTCAAACTCCTGACCTCAGGTAATCTGCCTGCTTTGGCCTCCCAAAGTGCTGGGATTACAGGCATGAGCCACCATGCCCAGCCTTCTTCTAACTGGAAATATATAATAGATTATTGTAAATTATAGTCACACTACTGATTTATCTAACACTAGGTCAGATTGTTGTCTTAATTTGATATTCCCTAATGTCATATGACGTAATCACCTCTTCATATGCATATTGGCCAGGCATATGTCTTTGAGATATCTATATAGATTTTTGCCCATTTTTTAAATTGGGTTGGTTATTTCCTTATTGTTGAGCTTGAAAAATTATTTGTATATTTTGGATGAAACTCTTTTATTACATGTATCTTTTGCAAATATTTTCTTCCATTCTGTGGCCAGTGTATCAACCCTCTTGACATTTGCTTTTGCAGAGTAGAAGTTCTTAATTTCAACGAAGTACAGCCTATCAATTATTACCATCACAGATTGTGACTTTGGTGTTGTACCTAAAAAGCCATCATCAAACTCAAGGTCATCTAGAGAGTCTCTTATGTTAGCTTATTGGAGTTTATAGTTTCACATTTTACATTTAGGTTTATGACACATTTTGAGTTTTGTGTTTTTTGGTTTTGATGAAAGGCCTATATCCTGATTTTTTTTTTGTATGTGGTTATCCAATTATTACAGAACCATTTATTAAAAGAGTAACCATTTTTTTCATATTAATGCCTGTGATCCTTTAAAATTAACTTATTTTTATTGACAAAATATTGTGCATATTTGTTCAGTACAGTATTATATTTTGATCTATATATACAATGTAGAAACACTCAATAAAACTATTTCATATATTTATCAACTTATCCACTTATTTTTGTGGGTGTGGTGATTGGCCTTTGCCAAAAAATCAATTGAGAGGAGGGAGCCAAGATGGTCAACTAGACATAGCCAGGAAGAGCTTCTCCCTCCAAGACAGATCAGACCATTAAATAGACAAGCACATTCTGAAGAGATCCTCAGAAAGAGGCATTTAGAGTGGAATGAGGAAGGATATAGACCCCAGGCAGAAAGGCAAGGAAGCTGGGAATACTGCATGGGGGTTTTCAAGCACCAGGACTCATTTCTGGCCCCACGTAGCTTCTGGGGGAAAAGTGAGTGAAATAGCTGTAAAGTGGCCCACACTCACCACAGAATTCCACAATCCTAACTGTAAGAGACCCCATGGCCCCCATGGACATTAGAACTTTGGAGAGAGATCTGCTTAGAGAGTTGACAGAGACAGAATTCCAGTCTGTGTGGAGCCCAGAAGGTTTGGCACAGGAATGGCTGCAGTAGAACATGACCATGGGAGCCCATCCTTCAAGACTTGCCATGATTCTCTAGGTAGCTTGAGCCTCTGTTGGCTGCTAGATTTGAACACAGCTAGACTATTTTGCCTGTGAAATGGGCCTAGACTGATATGAGCACCCCTGGCCTTCCAGCCTATCCCAGGGTCCCTGCCTTGCTGCACCCACTTGCAGTGGAGCCTCAGGTGACAAGTCAAGGTACATGCCAGTGGCCAGTGCCATAGCTCTTTCACCAGGAGACCCCACATAACAGTTACACAGCTTCTACAGGTAGGTGCCTACCAACAAGAACCACTTGTAACCCTCCCCTGCTGCCATTAACTCACTCACAGCCTCCATACTCTGCTTTGCTGGCCTGCACATGATCCACTGCCAACTTGTACTACTGGCACATGGGCACAGGCAGGAATCAATGCCACCTACTTCTTTCCTGAAGTGGTTTTGCTGTCACCTTTCATTAGAGAGTTGTTGCCAATGGACTGGGAACACCTCTGACTCTTTAGTACAGCAGATGCTTAACTTGAAGGGCCAGAGAAAAATGCTGTGGGCCTGGTTCTAGCCTCTCAGGGTTAGAGCATGAAGCTCAGGAGTGCTGAGCTCAGTTTTGGCCCATTAAAATCATCCAGAAACAAAGCCATTTGACTAAACTTGACTTATACCACAGACAAACCCAGAAAAGCATGAAATAATATAAAATCAAAAAGCCCCATCCAAACAATAGTAACTTCAAAGATTAAAGTAACATCAGCTCACAAAGAGAGAAAGTAGCAGAGCAACTGAGAATTGACTCCTTTATTTTTATGTAATGCCTTTTTATCTCTGATAGGTTTTTTTTCCTCTAAAGTCGGCTATGTCTGAAATTAATACACTTATTTCAGTTTTCATTTTCATTGTATTAGCATGGTATATCTTTCTTCATATACTTACCTTTTAGGTATACGTGTCTTAAATAAAAAGCAGATTTTTTACACACAACATAGAGTTCAATCGTGTTTTTTGATCAGAAAATTTGTATTTTTTAATTGGTGTATCTAGGCTGCTTACATTTAAAATGATTATTGATAATATTTGCTTTTAAAAACCAAATATAAATTGACTTACCAATGGCTATTTTCAAGATCTGCAGGTTGTGTGCTTGGCTATGAAAATTCAAGACAATCAACTAATTTGTAATAAAAATCAAGTCTAACAAATAGCAGATTGAACAGTTATTGAGGAAGCTTGATGACTGCGGCTAAGCAACACTATGCTCAGGTCCAGAAGAAAGAGGGCCTCATCCATCATCGAATTGATCTATGACCCTGAGACTAGGCACACCCCACAGCACAACCAAAGCAAACAAATGACAATGCAAAATCTAACTTCCTATATATGTGGTGGTGGTCTTCTTAAAATTCTGGATTCATTTCAAAAAGAGAAGTTAAATTTTTTTAATGACATAAGAGAAACATCACATTAACATTAATTTCTTTCTATAGAGGCATATGTAAATTTATATAAATAACATGTTGATAGACACATGATATTAATTTGTATATAAGATTGTGTTATAAGTGGCTCTGGTGTTTCCTCGAAACTTGTTTCATGACGGTCATTTCAATTTCTGAAATTCTAAATAAAGCGTTCTAGATGTTTTTAAATTTTTCTGCAGACACAAAAATGTCATTAAGTTTTACTTAAACAAGTATCCTACTATTTATCATCGCTTTTGTTTTGTGAATATTGTTACAAGATAATTTAAATATGTAAGTTTGATTATATAAAATATATATATAATAACGACCTAACCACAAAGCTAAAAGAAAAGTTAAAGAAAGTATATTTTGTCTTATCCATCAATATTATATTTTGTTACATAAATATTGATTGCTATCTATTTATACATATCAAAAGTAAAAATTAACACCACATTACTGGAATATAATTAAGTAGCATATTGAAAGAATAATATATTGCCACCAAATGTAGTTTATGCAAATAATTTTAAGATCAATATAGTCTATTAATATTATTTGCTAGATACATTTATATTACTAGAAAATAGGCAATGAGCTTCATTACTCAACTATTTCTCATCAAACATTCTACACACAAAGTTTCTGAAATTCCATTTTCTTTTGGTTTACGTTGCACATTAAGCAATTCTTTATTAGTCTGTTTTAAGATTAACCTTCCCCCATTTGGACTTCAAAAGCTAGAATTCCTCAATGTTGCATCCTAGTCTTTATTTTCTATTCATTCTATACTGTATTCTACATTTAGTGTGTCACATTTATACCATTTTGTTTCTTATGATAAAATCAAAATTAATCAACTGCTAGCCTTCTCCCTAAAACTCCTGCATGGTTTCCATAATTATTTCACAAATCAATATTGACTTCTTAAAAAAATTTCAGTCTCACAAAGATTAACATTTAAATCACAATTTTCCCTCCATGTTCTTTGTCAAGTGTTTGTTTACTTAGGGAATGACATCATCAACGTTCTCATTTACCAGTGCTCAAACTTAGAAATGATCCTTGTCTTTTTCTTCTTCTGTAAGTCCTTCACTGAGTTTATTTCATCTCTTGAATTCGTTCAGGTTTGTATCTCCACTAGCCTCCGTTCAATTCACACAACCTTTATATTTTTACTTTCAATATAACACAAGTTGATCCAGTAGACAACTTCCCCACTTGCCCTCAGTTCCACACAACTCCTCTGACATTTGTCTTTATGATCTTATCCTAATGACCTCTCTCAGCCTCATCTTGCATCTTGCTTCTTGTGGCTTTCAGTCTTCCAGACACACAGGCTTTCTTTTCATTCCACACATGTTTCATGCTTTCTCTGTTCAGGAAACTATGTACCTGTTGGGTTGTCTACCTGAACTGTTGTGATTCATTCTCTATATTAAGTAATAAATTTCCAGAAATCCTATAGTCAGAGAACAACAGTCACATTTCTTTTCTTAGGATAACATTACTGAATAGCCATCTCCATTTCTAACTCAAACCATAATGTCAGGTTCTCCTACATATTCATAAAAATATCTTTATATTCAGGGACACTTATCAAAGTTTTAATTTTATATTTGTTTCTGAGCTTTTCTGTTAAATATTTTCTCCAATTCAAATTTAATCTCCATAGGGTTTCCGGAAGTCTCTTTTGTTTTAACTCATGGTTGTAGTCTTACTGATAGCACATTGTCTTGCATACACCAAAAATATTTGATGAATGCATACATGTTGAAAAAGCATCTCATCTTGAACATATATTACTCATTTTAAAATGTATTAAAATATAGAAATAGATAAATATTCTTAACACGTTTCATAAATATTGTATCTATAAGTATTATGTTATTAAAGAGTTGATATTAACATGATTTTCATGAAAACCAGGACCATAAGAAGGTCCAGATCATCATTATTATTTAGCACTGTTTCACTAGTGCTAGACTGTTTATTTAGAAAAAAGAAATATTTAGAAAAAATAAAATAATGAATAAAACATAACCTTAAAAGTACTATTACACTAGTGCCAGACTCTGCATTTCCAAAATAAAATAAAATGATATATGCAATTATTAAACATATGAAAAATATATTAATTATATTACTTGCAAATCACATCATTTGATATCTCAAATATCTAACAGAATAAAGTAAAATCATTTGACATAAAATATTCCCTACGTTTTATGAAAAATATTAATTTGTGAGGAAGGATCAATAGTTCTATTCCACAATAGCTGTAAATGCAATTGGAACAATTTATCACATCAGAAATATAAATATATAAAAAGATTAAGATACAGCTTAAAAAAAGGCAGAAACTGTAAGAGACCTCTAAAAGTCTATTAAATGACAGAATGAAAGTTTTAAATTAATAAAAAATAATTTGTTCTTACAACATTTTCTTTTGAAACACTATTTTTTGAAAAATAAATGAATTGAAGGTATTTAAATTGAGCAATAGGAAAACAGCTCAATAAGATCTAAAAATATATTGTTGTATTATTAACTAAACAGTGTGATATTGGCTTAGAAATTGATTGATAAAACAATGCATATAATGGAAAGTCCCACAACGACCTGGAATTAGTAAGCACACTATATTTAGAATATTTAATTCTGCATAAAAGAAAAATATCTTATATACAAATAAATTAGATAAAATATAAATAGTTCATAAGGGAAAAGAAAAATATTAATTAGCATAGATTCAAGATAAAAATGAAACAATATGAAAAGTGACAAACCTACAAAGAGATATTCAGCCTTAATAGGAATTGTGCAAGTGCAAATAAAACTAATTGGAAACAGTTTTTATTAACATATCACAGTTGAAAAATTAAAACAAAATTAATAATATTTGTGTGGACTGAAATATGGGAAAAGAGCAGTCTCCTGGTAGTGTGAATGGAAACTCCCCTTTGGGCATGCAGCTTCAAAAATGTGTATAAAATTTAAAATATGTATATTCCTAAACAGATATTTTATTTCTAGAAATTCATTTGAGAAGATAATTGGACAAGGGCATGAAAATGCATTTGCAAAAACAGATTGTCATAGGATTATTTAAGAGAGTAAAAATAAAATGAAAGAAATAGGGACTAATAAAATATAGTATTAAGCTATATAGTAGATTGAATTATATAATGGATTGGCATTAAGGCATACAATGAATTAGATTATGTAATGGATTGACAATAGCATATATTACATTGCTATGCATTTCTTAAAGATGATGAAATCTAGTAGGACATATTAATTAGCACATAGTGGTGTGCTTTCTTAAGAAAAAAGGCAGGTTATACATAGATTATTAGCATGTGTAATTAATATATGTAATTGATACAAATAAAACACTGTCAAAATTTTATTTGTTTTAGTGAATTATGTGATGTTTTGCTAAATTTAAAATTTGTGAATTCATGGTTTTGGTAATTCAACTTTTGTAAGCCATGTTGCCTATGAATGAAGTTCTCATTCAGGGATCTTGTTCTATGTTGGGAGGGTGTCTTGGTGAATTAGGCATTCATTCTCCAAGCAAATTAAAGCAAGCACAAGACTATATGGCTGCTAATTTAGAAATGAATGTTATATAAATTAAGATCACAAATATTGAAAATTAAGTCTGTACTTCCCAATCTGAGTCCTAGAGCCACTAGGGTAGGTAAACTCAATTTGATGTACAAGGCAGCCACTTTGCACATGACCACTTGTGGGAAGTGCTCTACCACAAGTAGCAGCAGGTTTACCTATTTAACAATGGTAACTGTGCCTCAAGAGCAAATACTGATGGGCTAGAGAATTTGTTCATGGTGTTATGTCTGGATGGTATTATTTTGCATATTTTAACTTATTCTTTATATTACAGTTTGCATTTTTGAATTTTGTAAAAAATATTTCTGTGTTAGCACATTAAAAGTATTTTCATAGTAATATATCTTTTAATGAGGTGGACATTCAACATAACTGCTGAAAATGGAGAAATACAGCGACTTTTAGTGGAGTTCAGAAGCCTGAATATCATTGGGTTTGATACATTTCCATATATGAAGACGTGCATAAGATATGACAAAACTTCTTGACTGATAAAAGAAATTATTCACTGTCTTAAAATAACCTCTGAGACAGTCTAAAGAGAAATTTGCAGTAAGGCATATTAACTTTAGAGCATGTTCCACAGGGAGATCAAATAACCGTGAAAGAATAATGACAGATACAGTCCTTTTATCTCAAAATGTTGTGTTTAACTGAGGTGCTAACAAAACCCGTTTTCCTGGGATAAGAATACCTCTTTGGAATTATTCCAGTTTTAAATAACTATTCATTAACAAATTTAGTTAGTATAGATTTGTTTAGTATAGATTTGATGAAATAAGTAACAACTAATTTGTTTCTGTTAATGTTCATAAACACTTGTGATAGCCAACGTTAATTTAAGATATTGTTGTGTATACTCTTCCCAGGAACTTTATTGCCCTTGTTTATAATCAGAAATAAAAAAAAATTATGAATATGACCACCGAATATAGGTATTTAGAATAGAACTGTTATCTATTGTCTAACTATTATCATTTCAACAAGTGTTCTTTGCAAAATTGCATGTATTTTATCTTTTATCCTGTCTCAAAAAATGATGTTCCCTAGACTTAAATTTTATACTTCTTCGTATGAGAACTTGATATTATATTTATTAACACTTTCTTTAATTTCTACTTCTATTAACATATTTTACATTTTAAACAATTATAAACAAAGAAATGAAAAAAACAAAAGCCCTCTATTGTTGACAACCATGATTTCCTAATGAAGACTTCACTGGAAGGTCTTTATTGTGAAGCCGCCTTTCCCCATCATTAGTTGTTATACTTCATCCCAATAATTAAAATGTTCCTTTGCCTAACAGTCTAAACAAACAACTTCCTCTCATTATTTTTTTCTTGATAATTCTACATCATGTGATATGCTTTGTTTCTTCTCTTAAAATATCCTCCTGCATTGTTTCTGGTAGTACTATTAAAGCAGTGTCATGGAGTGGGTGAGACTGCAGTTTCTGAAATCTGCTCCTAGCTAAAACTGGTACAAATTATTTAAGTTTAAATGCATTAATTAAATTTACATATTTTTAAAAATATCTACAAAATGGAGGTTATATTTCTCATATAGGTTTCTGTCATGATTAAATAATAAAATTGTCATTAAAACGAAGAAAACCACAACCATGGTAAAATTGTCAGTGTTGGTGGAGAAGATAGTGATACTGAAAACAGCCTGAAACTGTTTGTCAGATGGCTTGCATTTTTGGTCACAGGAGAACATTTTCTATGTGACATGTGTAAGTGACCTACGCGACCTTGTCATCAGTGAGGTCAAAGCACTCACTGATGCTGAAATTTGGGGGGCTCCCCAGGCTGCCCTTGTCATCCTTGCAACATGGCTGCCAGGGCAGCTGGTGTGAAGGCATGGGAGACTTACCCTGGGTGTGAAGGCATGGGGTAGGCTCACCCTGGGTGTTTACATCCACGTGCATGCTGCTTCAGGGTCCCTGAGACACTGCCTGTGGTCTGAACCGCTTGGGTGGTCCATGGAACGTTTTGCTCACAGTGTTTATAAGAAGTAATACAAAATAGGATCCTTCTCTCACAAGGGGAGGGCAGGGAGAACTGGGAGAACAAGAGGCCATTGGCACCTTCCAGGTGGAAAGCAGGTGGACAACTCCATAGAGGGTCTGTCTGTTGGAACCCAGCCGTGGCGGACTGGTTATGTAAAAGAGAAACAAAAAGGACACTCCGTCTCTTGAACGAAACTGGGACAGATCACATGACTGTCTCATAAGCCCCGCACAGCACACCAGGGCCTCTCTTGACTAGAGGTTTCCACAGAATCCGCCAGAATGGAGGCTCACATCTGCCAGTTGGCTCTATCGCTAAAGGTCATAATAGTGGAACTTCTCTTATATCTAATCCTTTTTAGGTCTTCTGAATCACATTTTACAAAAATAACATGGCAATTTTGATTCAAAATTCAGATGCTTTATTTTTCCCTGTAATTTTCCTGCACGCGTGCACGCACGCCCACACACCCACCCACACACACACACACACACAAACACACTGCCATCAAGCTAATACTTCATATCCACTGTAAGCTTATCTTTAATTTTGGGGCTGGAAGTACTAATGAGGAAGCAACTGTTCCCACCCTCTGGCGAGGCCACCATTCTGCAACCTGATGACAAATGCATGACAGATGCTGAATACCCTCCTGTCTTGATTGCTTAAAAAATTGTTTTTCACTATCAGCATGTTTTCATATCTGGTTTTCAGAATATGACTGTATTCACAATTCAACATTTTAGTTTATTCATTTAAAGCATTAACAACGTTTCTCAGAATATGCACGGTTGAGAAGGGCATATAATTAAAGCAAAAATTATCCACTCCCTTCCCGTGTCCTACCCATAGTCCCAGGGGCTACCACCTTTCAGCATTTCTGCATTTTGTTCTCCTGGTGGCTAGCATCCTCATTCTACATGGCATCCTTACATCTCTATGTTGATATTCAACTCAAGCTCCGTCTGTTGACTCCTTGCCATGAAACACCAGGCTTTAGCTGACTGACACTATACCATCGGCTAAATTTTCAGTTACGTTGTTATTTTTAGTTTTCTGTTGTTTGCCTTTCTAACTTACAATCTCTTATCTAACTATCATTTTTTGGTCTATTGTTTTCAGATAATAGATCAGTTTCTCTCAGCCATACCTTAACTTTTATACTGTCAGAGTTGAACATTTTATATACTGTCTTATAAACATAAGCTTTCATGCTTTGTCCACCGGTTGATTCTAAAACTCTAAAAAGCCAATAAACACTGTGTACATTGAAAAAATTAAGTAAATAAAAAAATAAAGTAAAATGTACGAAAATCGTTGGGCAGAGATCAAAACTGAATAAATGTTTTCCATATTTTTATTTATGCTGGTATTTCTCATAGCACTCTATAGCCCTTTATTTTTCTCCCTGGATTACTTGTCTCCTTCCTGCTGTCCCTGCTTTAAATAAATCTTATTAGGTATGTTTCCTTACTTATTTTATTTTTTCAATGTACCTTTTTATTCTACAAGCTTAAACATTAACCAACGTATTATGTCTGTATTTGATCTTTGGTATGCCAGCAACAATCCAGACCTAAACTTATTGTCTTCAAAACAATTCCACTTTTGAAGGACTATATGTTTTCAAAGAGATTCTCTGGCTATATGTACATACATGTCCTTTGTCATTTGGAAATGCCGGCACAATGCAATTAAATTTGGCCACCACTTGCCTCATCTTGAAGTCACCTATTCTAATATATAAGAAAGCGGTGCTCAAATTTAATTACATGTACAATTGAAATATGTTACTTTTAATGTATATTTACATATAATGTATATTATTGCCCATTACATCGGTAGGAAAGTAGAAATAACTGGATAAGTAGAAATAATCTGGTGCTGTGATGATCAGCTAAGGTGTGTAAAGCAGTTTTGGCTACTTTTCATCATCTAATGAGAGCCAATACTTGACTCGTAATTATATAATTAAAAGTGGTTTTATATTTTAGATTTAAGTTTGATTAAGCTAAACCTACTTTAAAAGATTAGACCACATCTAATCTTTGATTATATTTTACGACCATGTTTCATTGAGTACAAGATCTTTACACTGTTTAAGTAAAAATAAGTTGTGAAGATTGAAAATATTGGCTATTACTAAAAGTAATAAATTTATTTAATTAGTTATTATTAATTTTAACGGGCTTGTGACACTGACAAGATAGAGCTCAAGGAGTTAACACTATAAATAGTGCGGTTCTCATTCAGTAAAATTTTCTTTAGGCAAACCTGTACTCGAGCTAGCCAATGTAGAAAGGACATGTATCTTGAAAAAATAGGAGAAAAAAAAGTCACATATACTACTTGTATTCCATATTTAAACTTAGAAAGTAAAATATTTTCAGTAACTGTTTTTCTAACTCTTCTCAGTTATAATGTAGAGAACACTGATTCAAATTCATGAATATATCAAATAAAATATTCTTTAAAAATACTTTAAAATTCATAGCACATTTTATAAATGTTTACTAAATTTATGCACATAGCACAGTGTAAACTTTTTTTGACTGCAGTAATGATGCCTTAAGACTACCAATATATGACATATGAAAATTCACTTTATTTCCTACTTCGGCATAATAAACGCTTCATAAATGATATATAGAGTATTATTCAACATTTAGGAATATGACAACGTATTTTTCCAGAGAATGGAGCACTCTGAGCTTTAGAAATATCATAAGGAAGATGCAGGAATATATGATCACATCAAAATGAGTAGAGAGTTATCATAAAGGGTGAGAGAATTGGACATGCTATATAGCCTCTTTCATGTAAGACTGATCAAGATTTGAGATATTAAAACATCTTTCTCTATGTTATACATATTATATACATATACACACATATAACATATATATGCACACAAACAGCATAGAAAAATGTGTGTATGTATATATATGCATTTGTACATTATGTTGAGAAAGAGAGAGACAGATAAAGAGGATAATTAGATTTTTTTTTTTTTTTTTTTTTTTTTTGAGACAGAGTCTTGCAGTGTCGCCCAGGCTGGAGTGCAGTGGTTCAGACTTGGCTCACTGCAAGTTCTCCCTCCCGGGTTCACGCCAGAGAAGAATTAGATTTTCTATAGCTACACTGATGAAAGACTGCTGCAAATACAATCCCCAAAGTGGGAATACAGTTTATACAATTTATTTTTTTCCCTAGAGTACAGGCTGTGGTGGTGCAATACATGGACATCCATAGCCTGGGAGATTGGTACTATCATGTAATTAATCACAGGGAATTTATAAGAAACAAGGTGCTGGGTAGTTGGAGAATAAGGGTACTCTGTCATTTTGTGAGAAAATAAAATGTCTCTTTTCTAGCATCAAGCTGGCCCTAATGCTGAGGAAAGTACCACTAAACCTTTATCAACTGCATTCTTTCAACTTAATGTAGTGAGATAAGCAGATTTAGTTCAGTTTGTAGTTTATTTTATCCATGTTGCCAAAAATCTGTATTGGCAAATACATGAACAGTATGGCCTTATTTGAAAATGTCGGACTTAAACTGATGTTTGTAATAATTTTATTTTCATATTTCAGATGGCAAAGCAAGTGTGGTACATAGTTATGGAAAACAGTATGACGATTCCTCAAGGATCTAGAACTAGAAGTACCATATGACCCAGCCATCCCATTACTGGGTATATACCCAAAGGATTATAAATCATGCTGCTATAAAGACACATGCACACATATGTTTATTGCGGCACTATTCACAATAGCAAAGACTTGGAATCAACCCAAATGTCCATCTGTGACAGACTGGATTAAGAAAATGTGGCACATATACACCATGGAATACTATGC
>NW_016813148.1:160341-165737 GCF_001698545.2 Rhinopithecus bieti
AAAAAAAAAAAAAAAAAAAAATCCAAGCACTTTTATATAATTCTGGCCCCTGCGGTTTTTTTTGTTTTTCTTTTTCTTTTCTTTTCTCTTCTTTTGTTTTGCCCAAATCATTGAGAAGGAATCACGGCCCAGATGTCTGAAATAATATACTGTGTCATTCCTATAGGAAGAGCCTTCAGCATGAAGCATGAAGTCACAAAAAATATGAAGCATTAATCCAAACTTAAAACATCTTAGGTACCATCAAAAGAACAACAATCATATAATACAAAGCTAAATATTACCCCAAATAATTGATTTGACACTTTATGACCACTAAGACTGCTAGATCACTCCTTTAGCCTGAAACAGATGAAATGTTAAGAAATATCAGGGTTAACAAACTTCAGCTATGAAACATACTTCTGACACTTGAACGTGTCTTGTAACCTATCTGACCTTGTAATGCCATGTTCAAAAATTGAATACATTAACATAATCCCTAATTGCACTTATTAAAATATAACATACAGACCAAGTGCGATGGTTCATGCCTATAATCCCAGCACTTCGGGAGTCCAAGGCGGGCAGATCACGAGATCAGGAGATCAAGACCATCCTGGCTAACATGGTGAAATCCTGTCTCTGTTAAAAAATACAAAAAAAAAAAAAAAAAAAAAAAAAAATTAGCCGGGCATGGTGCTACACACCTGTAGTCCCAGATACTCAGGAGGCTGAGGCAAGAGACTAGTTTGAACTCTGGAGGCGGAGGTTGCAGTGAGCCGAGATCAGGCCACTGCACTCCAGCCTGGGCGACAAAATGAGACTCCGTCTCAATCTCATATGAAAAAGAATACATAAACTAAATATACAGAATCCGAAATGTATGAATACTCATGTTCCTAACAACCATATTGTGTTAGTCCATTTTGCATTGCTATAAACTAATACCTGAGACTGGGTACTTTATGAAGAAAAGAGATTTATCTGATTCATGGTTCTGCAGGCTGTATAAGCATGGCACCGGCATCTGCTCAGCTTCTGGTGAGACCTCAGAGGCTTTTATTCCTGGAGAAGGTGACACAAGGGCAGGCGTGCCACATGGAGAGAGAAGGAGCAAGAGAGACGCCAGACTTTTTTAAACAACCAGTTCTCATGCTAAGGGAAGGAGAATTCACTTATTATATCAAGCCATTCGCAAGGGTTCCATCCCGATTACCAAGCACCTCTAAACAAAGGTGTTTGAGGACTACATTTCAACATGAAATTTGGAGAGGACAAACATTCAAACTATGTGACACATTAACAAAATATTGCTTATACTTTGAAAGCCCCATTTTGCCCTTGTGCACTGCATTTCTCTTCATTAGGCATGAGATCACTATTATTTCTCTTAATTGTACATCTTTTTTATTTTGTATTGTGTCTTTATAAAAATAGAATTCTACTGTATACAATTTCCAATTTTTAACCAGGTTATAGTTCATTTATTATTACTTTATATAATTTTATCATAAAATCATACTTGATTTAATACTTCTGTTAACGTATATTTAAGTTATTCTTAGTCTCAGACTATTATCAACAATATTGCTTTAAATGTCCAAGTATATGCTCATGTGGAAGAATTTGTTCATTTTCACATTTGCCTCAGAATTTTTAGGTACAATCTTATTATAACCTCCTTTATCAAAACTTCCATTCTTTATTTTTTAATCTATATTTCAATTTTGCTGACTGCAATACTTCCCAATTATATATTGGAAAATGTATTTCTGATGGTGTAATTTATTGCTTATACTCTCATTCATAATTTCTTTATATGTTGAGACACATAGTCTTTAGTAGTACTTTAAACTGCTTTTCAAGTGTCTCGCAGTAAAAAAGTTTTGTGTGATCTATTTTTACCACGCCTCTGGTATGACACTAGCAGCCAGAACGATTTTATACTAAACGTTAAACTTTTCAAGAATGAAGTGATAATTTTACACAAGCTATTTCAGAAAATCCAGAAAATTGAAAAGTTTTTAACCTATATTCTAATATTAGAAAAACTGTAGTATAAAACCAGAAAAAATTTTGGTATAGGGACAGGAAACTAAACTCAATTTTCCCCTAAATATAGATTTAGCCAAACGGTATCAAAATATGAGCAAATCTAATCTGGCATTTATAATAAAGACAATATACTATGAAATAGTATTTATCACAAGAAGGCAAGTTGTGTTTAACATTGGAAAATTAAGGTAACTAATATGGTTTGGCTCTGTGTCCCCACTCAAATCTCACCCTGAACTGTAAACCCCAGGTGTTGCAGGAGGGACCTGGTAGGAGGTGATGGGATTATGGGGGCAGTTTCTCTATGCTGTTCTTATGATAGTGAGTTCTCACGAGATCTGATGGGTTTATAAGTGATGGGTTTCCCTGCTCTCTCTCTTGCCTGCTGCTATATAAGATTTGTCTGCTTCCCCTTATTTCATGATTGCAAGTTTCCTGAAGCCTCTCCAGTCATGTGGAACAGTGAGTCAATTAAACCTCTTTATTTTATAAATTATTCCATCTCAGGTATTTCTTTATAGCAGTATAAAAGCAAACTAATACAGATAATTCATCATATAAATAACATAAAATAGAAAAAAAAATTCAAGATACATGAACAGATTTTTTAAAAAGCATACCAAAATTAAAACCCCTTGTTGATAACATTTTGCCAACATAAATAGAAGGAAGCACTCTTAACTTGATGAAAAGAATCTTAGTAAAACCTATAGTTACATCAAACTTAATGGTGAGACACTGAGTGTTTTACAACAAGACAGGGAACAAAACAAAAATCATCACTTCTGTTTAACATTATGCTGGGAAGCCTAGGCAGTTCAAAAAGGCAAGTGAAAATAAATAAAAGTAATAAACATGTGAAAGGAAGAGGTAAAATCGCCATCATTCCTAAATGACATGACTATAGATATAGACAACTCTGTAGAATCAACAACAATTTAAAATAAACAAATTTATCAATATCAAGGCATACAAGAAAAACATACAATACACAAAGTCAAGATATAAAAGAACAGGATTTAATATAAAAGTTAGTAACAGACAATTGAAATAAGAAAAGACTATCATTTATAGTAGCCTCAAAAATTATCAGATGATTGACAATAAATGTTCCAAATTTTAGTCAAACTCTCTGTCTTAAAATTTACAAAATGTTAATGACAAAATTTTCAAAATCCTAAATGTGTGAGGATATATACCATGTTTATTGATTGAAGGATTCAATATTGTTAAGACATCCATCTGGTGTTTGATAGATCACTATGGTTACTATAGTTAATGCTAATCAATTTCACATGCAAAAATAGCTAGAAGGAAAAAAATCAAATATTCCTAGCATTAAAAATGATAAATATTTAATGTAATGGACATCCCAATTACCCTGTTTCATTATATCAATGTATCATGTTATCACATGTACCCCCAAAATATTTACATCTGTATATGTCAATAAAAAGAATACAAAAGAGATGAAATTTTAAAAAAGATACTCATCCTTCTAATATTGATTTATAGATTCAACATACTTACTGTAATGGCTAATTTTAGGTGTCAACCTGAGTGGATTGAAGGGTGTCTAAATGACTGGTGAAGTATTGTTTCTGGGTGTGTTGGTGAGGGTGGTTTTAGAGAAGATTAACATCAGTGGACTGAGAGAGGGAGACCCACTTTCATTGTGGATGGGAAATATCAATCAGCTGGGGGCCAGGCTGAGAAAAATAGGTAAAAGAAGGGAACAACACTCTCGTCTGTCCCCATTCCAAAGCAGGACACCTTTTTATCTCTTGTCCTTGGATATCAGACTCTACTTTTTTTTAGCATTCGGACTTCAGGACACACACCAGTGGCCTTCTGAGGACTCTCAGTCTTTTGGCTTCATACTGCAGGCTGTACTATTGGCTTCCCTAGTTCTGAGGCTGCAGACAAGCCACCTTACCATCTTCTCTGGTTCTTTGTCTTGCAGACAGCCTATCATGGGACTTCTCCACTTCTGTGATCATGTGAATCAATTCCCTTAAAAAATTTCCTCTCACATATCCTATGGGTTCTGTTATTCCAAAGAAACCTGAAGATCTCTAATACACTCTAACCAAAATTTTTTGAAGGAATTAACAAGTTCTTTATAAATTTGATGAGAAACACAAGGAACCAAGGGGCGGAACAAGATGGCCGAATAGGAACAGCTCCAGTCTCCAGCTCCCAGCGCGAGCAACATAGAAGACAGGTGATTTCTGCATTTTCAACTGAGGTAGCAGGTTTATCTCACTAGGGAGTGCCGGACAATTGTGCTGGTCAGCTGTTGCAGCCCGACCACCCAGAGCTGAAGCAGGGCGAGGCATCTACTCACCTGGGAAGCACAAGGGGGAAGGGAATCCCATTTCCTAGCCAGGGGAACAGAGACACACAACACACAGGGGAAAATCGGGTAACTCCCACCCCAATACTGCACTTTAAGCAAACGGGCACACCAGGAGATTATATCCCACACCTGGCCAGGAGGGTCCCACGCCCACGGAGCCTTCCTCATTGCTAGCACAGCAGTCTGAAATCTAACTGCAAGGCAGCAGCGATGCTGGGGGAGGGGCGCCCGCCATTGCTGAGGCTTAAGTAGGTAAACAAAGCCCTGGGGAGATCGAACTGGGTGGAGCTCACAGCAGCTCAAGGAGGCCTGCCAGTCTCTGTAGACTCCACCTCTGGGGACAGGGCACAGCTAAACAACAACAACAAAAACAACAACAACAACAACAAAGCAGCAGAAACCTCTGCAGATGCAAATTACTCTGTCTGACAGCTTTGAAGAGAGCAGTGGATCTCCCAACACGGAGGTTGATATCTGAGAATGGACAGACTGCCTGCTCAAGTGGGTCCCTGACCCCTGAGTAGCCTAACTGGGAGACATCCTCCACTAGGGACAGACCGACACCCTACACCTCACATGGTGGAGTACAACCCTGAGAGGAAGCTTCCAAAGCAAGAATCAGACAGGTACACTCGCTGTTCAGCAGTATTCTATCTTCTGCACCCTCTGCTGCTGACACCCAGGCAAACAGGATCTGGAGTGGACCTCAAGCAATCTCCAACAGACCTACAGCTGAGGGTCATGACTGTTAGAAGGAAAACTAACAAACAGGAAGGACACCCACATCAAAACCCTATCAGTACGTCACCATCATCAATGACCAGAGGCAGATAAAACCACAAAGATGGGGAAAAAGCAGGGCAGAAAAGCTGGAAATTCAAAGAATAAGAGTGCATCTCCCCCTCCAAAGGAACGCAGCTCATTGCCAGCAATGGATCAAAGCTGGACGGAGAATGACTTTGACGAGATGAGAGAAGAAGGCTTCAGTCCATCAAACTTC
>NW_016813148.1:170865-183922 GCF_001698545.2 Rhinopithecus bieti
GGGTGCAGCACACCAACATGGCAGAAGTATACATATGTAACAAACCTGCATGTTATGCACATGTACCCTAGAAGTTAAAGAATAGTAAAAAAAAAAGAAAAAAAAAAAAAAAAAAAAAAAAAAAAAAAAGAAAAGAAACACAAGGAACCTAGAATAGGCCATACAATTATGTGGTCAAAAATGAAATTAGAGGGCTAAAATATTTCATTTCAAGTTTTACTATAAAGTTTCATTAAGTCCATGTAGTATCATATAAAAATAGAAAAACACACTAGTAGAATGGCATAGACTGGTCAAAAGTAGATCTCTACATAAATATTGAATTGATTTTCAACCAAGTAACTAAGAAAAGAAACCCATAAAGATTTATTAAATGAAAGCTAAAATTAAAAGCCCATACTCTACTTATATGAAGTCAAAGAACAATGCAAATTAATTTAATAGGACAATAATTAGAAATTGGTTGTTGGGTAACAACAAAATTGACTGAAAATAGGCATATTTTATGTTGTACACAGGTACAGAAAAATTTCAAAATTCATAAAACTGAACACAGGATCTTAGAATTTTACCCTATATTAGGTACACTTCAATGAAAATTAAATTAGAAAACAGGCTCAAAATGGCAGAAATATAAATAAGTAAAGTACAGTAACATTGTTCTGAAACTGTCTTTTAGAAATGGCTAGAGATAAAAGGTGAGAAATAGGAAAAGACTGATGATTTGGCTTGCAAATTCTCCTAATCCTGTAAGTTTGGGAAGTAATTGAAGGTATGTAATGAATTGACCTGATCAGTTTTGCCTTTTAGAAAGATCACTTGGGTATCTGTCATGGTAGGAACAAAATGCTACTAGACATAAATTAATGCTGTCATTTGATAGGAAATAATGAGGATCTTGACTTGAGAAGTAGCAGTGGAAATGTAAAATAAATGGAGATATTTAGAAGTCAGAAAATGAAAGTTGCATGTGGCGAGTTAGGAAGCTGTCAAAGCTGCCTCTTGGATTTCTGGATATAGAAGCCATTTCTTCAACGGGATATGAAAAATAAGAGCAAGGGCTTTTATTGGAGAAGAAAACCATCTTTTCAATTTAAGTATGTTGAACTTGGTGTGCCTGTAGATCATGTAAGTGAACAAGTTGAGCAAAGAATGATTAGGTATCTAGAATAGAAGTCTCTACTCGGACAGAGTTTTAAGTCCATAGGTGGTAGGCAAAAGCATGGATTTTTAATGAATATTGTCAATGGATTCCCACCAAGACCACTAGGGACACACCTGTTGTTGAATAGTTGACTGTTTTACTCACTGGGGCAAAGGAGAACATACCCCATGTGGAGCTACCTTGATACTTGGGTGGTAAAAAATATTTCTGTCTTGTTAGGTGAATTTGGGGAGAGTTAATAATAGCAGGGCTTTGCTGTAGATGGGATGCTGTTACAAAGTACAGTTAAAACTACCATTCAGTATCTTTAAAAATGTTATTTATAAGGAGTGGAAATGAGAGTGAAGCTAAAGCTATAATTAATAAAGGAGCAGGTGATCACTCATTTTCCCATGATAGGGATATCTTTGGTACATTGTGGCCTGGAAAGTCTTTTAGTTTTCTCTGTATTCAGACATCATTATGAGTGTTCTTACTTTTGTCTCGATTCATTATGGTCACAGATTGGCCTTGTCTGATGTTGATGTTTTGTTCTGTTACTGAATTGTTTCTGCTCAGCAAGGGAACACCGAGATCTAGCTGTTGTTAGATGGCTGAAGTACAGAAAAAGAAAATGTATAAATGTGCTTCATAATATTTAGTGAAGTTTAATCAGCTGCATAGTCAAGTACCAAGCTAGCATATAGCAACAGCAGGACCAAAAAGTTAGTAACAAGCCAACTCCAGGAACTAATTTATTTTTCTCAGTATGTGTCTTAACTGAGAAGATTGTAGTTGAGGATTGAAGGAGTGCTAAACCAGAATTTTTAGAAATACTAGCAATTAATAAATGTTAAGAGAAGATATAACTTAAAAGACTTGTGGAATATACCATGAAGTTTTAAAGAAGGAGAAATTGAAATCATGGATATGAAATATTTCAAGAAGGAGAATGTGACCAGGAGCATATACAACAGTTAATGACTGAAAAGTCTGCATAATATTTAACAAGTATTAGTTATCTTTTTAACACTCATTTCAGTTGCATGGAAGGTGTATGTGTTTTCGAGGGAGAGGGTGCTTGAAAACACTGAGGCATGCATAACCACAGTTTAATACTTAGTTCACAATAGGCATGATATAGCCATAGAATTATTCATGAAGCTATAATCTTTTTAATATTTTATTAAACAATAAATATTTATTAAGCATTTTAACATGCCTATGTAAAATGGCCAAATTAATAACTCAGATTTAACCAGGCACAATCTGTACTTTTCTCAAAGCTAGATTTCTGCCTATATGTGTTAAAAAATAAATGTGGAAGACCAGAGAGATGATCCAAATTATTAAAAAATTAAATCAGTGGTAAATGATTTAGTGAGATCTTATCAAGTGGTAAAGGACCTGATATAGGTTTGCCATAGCTAGTCTACCTTAATTAGGTGATAAACTCCAAAGTAGTTAAAAATAATAAATCTTGAAGTGAAAAGATTCAGGTTGTGTAAGGATTCTGGTTTTTAGACACTGCATTTTAATTCTGTATTGGCTCAAAGATTATATCAGGGATCAAATTGTTAATTATGACTATAGGGAAATCCCTGCAGCTCTGGATCCCACTGACTGATCAAAAATCTCATTTCTGGGTAACCCACGCACACTAAGACACTCACACCAAAACTCTCTGGTCCGTAATTCTAACCCCAAATTAACCTGATGTATAATACATAAGGAAAAGCATACAAGTAAATAAAGAATGGTAACTTTTTTTTTTTTTTTTTTTGAGACAGAGTCTCTGTCATCCAGGCTGGAGTGCAGCGGTACGATCTTGGCTCACTGCAACCTCCAACTCCCAGATTTAAGTGATTCTCCTGCCTCAGTCTCCCAACTAGCTGGGACTACAGGCAGACACCACCACGTCTGGCTAATTTTTACTATTTTTAGGGGAGACAGTGTTTCACCATGTTGGCCAAGCTGGTCTTGAACTCCTGACCTCAAAGGATCTGCCCGTCTTGGCCTCCCAAAGTGCTGGGATTACAGGCGTGAGTCACCACGCCCAGCCCAGAATAATAGCTTTAATCAAATCTACATCTTTAATATATCTTTTATAAGTTAAGAGCAATTTTGACTATTTGGCATTTAAAATACACTAAGATAATCTGACAATAAATGGTGACATATATTTTTATTCCAATGTAAAATAGTAATTAAATACTTTCTTTTAGGCAAGTGTTTTAAGACAAAACAAAATTTAGCAAACTTTGCAAACAAATTAGAGTGTTTAGAAAAACTTATAAATAACTACATTTATGAATTTAACTTGTGGAATTTTTAATAAGACTGTATAGCAGTTTGGGAAGGATATGTTTGTTAGAGTGCTAAAAATAAAATACACATATGCATTTTGTAATATTTAGGGAAACAATTATATTCATTTCTAAAATACTTAAGGAACATTTGTTGTCAGACAGCTGAAGTACGGAAAAAGAACACGTATAAATGTACTTTATAATATTTAGTGAAGTTTAACTACATAATAAAGTTCTCTTAAGTATGATTGTTAACCTTTACTAAACTTATAAATAATGAAATATTTAAAGTAAATTTAAAAGCTTAAAGATTGATTTTTTAAATGGTATATTTATTTTGTAAAAACAAAGGAAACGAGTATTTCACACTGATAAGTGTCATTTATATCCCTTAACAAAGAGTAGATATATTTAATTATGTGTTTATCAAATTGAAGGTGCCAATCAATATAAGATTTCTAGTATATAAAATCATTTGAACACTGAATATTCTTTTGAAACTTGACTATATATGTTTCTACTGGCATATGTTTGTGGATTATGTCCTACTTCTGGAGTTTTCTTTCTTTGAAAGATGGTAGACATTACAAATGATCTTCGATCCAAATGAAAATAGAATGCCAATAAGTCTGTAGTTAAAAATTAATATTAACTTATGTATTAACGTAAGATGTTCTGAGAGTAAAAAGTATATATAGAGTCTGTTTTCCAGGAAAAAAAACATAAAGAAATTAGTTTGTTACAATAGGTTTGTTATAAGCAGGTTCTTTGACTTAAAATTACTAGCAGTATGGCAGGGCTTTGGGATATGGTTTGGAGAGAAGATATGTGAAAAAAGTGAAATGCATAGAAGACTTTTCTTCAGCACAAATATGATTCAAGAGATATAATTTATGCAGTGTAAATCACAGCGTGAAGGAGTTACTAGCATTTAATTAGAATAATTAAATAATCATATTTTGCATATTTAAAACTAATAATTTGTTCATATGACTAGGTGTATATTAAAATATATTTAAATAAAATTAAAATAAATTGTCCAATGATATTGAGTGCTAAACTGAAGTATTTGTTTTTTATTGTCTGTTAACTGAAATAAGTAATTTCAATTGAATTGGGACTCTTTTTGTGTGGCCAGTAAGCTCTGCTGAAATGTTTGTTACAGATAAATGGGATACTAGATGGTGAACTGTCTTAATTTGAGCTTCTACTAAGCTTTAGTCCATCTCTGCAGCTTGCTAGAGCTTTGCGAAATTTCTCTGCTAGCTTTCCCTTATCTAGAAATTTTAATGTCAAATCCTTTCTGGAAATTGACACAGGATTGTACCAGAACACACAGACAATCTCTAGTGATGAACAATTCACTTTGAGATACATAAAGCATTTTCTCTCAAGAAACAGGGAGTCATTGTTAGCTATATATGCCATTTCTTAATAAAAGAAGGCATCTAGTATTTTATATGTCAATTTTCGTTTCAAGCAGAAGCATTTTAGTCAATACATCCTCAGTTTGTCACTCATCAAACATTTTGTAATAATGAGAGCTCAGTTTACATTATCATGTTATTCAATATTTTCATTTTTTTCTCATGCATTATGAAATAGATACCTGATATGGAAGATGAAGCAACATCAGAGTGGATACTTAAACATGAGAATTATAAGTATTAGTTTATAATACTTTTTACCGTGGGGAGACATTTTTTACCTAAGGAATCTAACACACATATGCAAGCACATACATGCACAATCCTATTCTCATTTTATCCTTAAAAGTCTGTATAAACTTTGTAGGGTTTATGTAATCATGTAAACAGAGACATAGAAGACCTTTGATTTACCACAGACAAATCTGAAGTTCAACTCAAATGACTAAAGTTCATGAAAAGTGTATGATTTCTTTCTTTCTTTATATAATGACAATTAAAACTAAAGGGGTTTTTTAAGAAATGTGAAGATAGGGCAGGTGTGGGGCATAAAGACGCATTGGCTATAGAGAGATTGATAGAAGCAGACCCATTGCTATCTTCTCTAAAACAGCCTCACCACACAAGCTTAAACATAATGCATTCTACATCCTATCCTTATAATACTATTTTTTAAAGTCTTTCTTTTGTAATTACAATTATTTTTGTATGTTCAGCATTTGGGCTAACATTTTAATCTCGTTTTAACTGACTTTCATTATGAACACTCATTGCCAAAATTCATTTTAAGTTGAAGTGCTCAGTTCTAAAACTTTTCTAGGTGATGCCGTCTACTTGCGAGACTTGGATCCTCTCTGATTCGAGTACGCATCAGTTAGATCATTCAGTCTTCAATCTCCTCCTCCTCATCCCTATCTCAGCCTTAGTCAGATCTGGCCATGCATATGCACTGGTACTGATAAATATTGGTATGATTCAGAATAAGAGTGTTAAATAATCATTAAATTTGCATTCAGAAGTGGCAAACTGCCTTAATAGATAAGTTGCTTGCTTATGTAAATATCATGTGATAAGACATTGTTTAATTCTGTTTTATACCACAGTGTACATATAATGTGTTAACAATGTTAACACTGCTAGACCTAAATATGTAGATTTTTAATTTGTATCTGTGGAAATCAGTAATTCAAATAATCAAAGGTCAAAAATACAGATTTATTACTCATATAAAGACACACCTCAATTGACAGATAATCAAGTTATATTCTAAAATAGGTAAAATAAGAATAATATTCTTCATTTGATATAAAACTTTAATCCAAACTTAGTGGAGAAGACACTTTAGCTATGAAAAGTATTCGATGCATTTATTTTATTTTATTTTATTTTATTTTATTTATTTTTTTATTTATTTATTTTTTTTTTTTGAGGCCGGAGTCTTGGCTCTGTCAGCCGCCGAACGCGGAGTGGCAGGGCCAGATCCCAGCTCAGCTGCAAGCTCCGCCTCCCCCCGGGTTTACGCCATAATCCTGCCATCAGCCTCCCGAGTTAGCTGGGACTACAGGCGCCCGCGGCAGGTCGCCCGGCCCTAGTTTCTGTAATGTTTAGTAGGACGGGGTTCACCGTGTTAGGCCCCAGGATGGTCTCGATCTTCCTGACCTCTGATCCGCCCGCTCCGGCCTCACCCCAAAGGCTGGGATTTGCAGGGGCTTGAGCCACCGCGCCCGGCCATGATGCATTTATCTTTAACTATATAAGTTTTATTTAATATATAAGATGAATTTAGAAATAGAAAATAATATGTTTAGCATAAACTTTGAATTTTTAAAAATTGAAATAGCTAGGGACTGAATTTTCTATATATTTTAACCCAGTAGACCTTTGCTTACTGTATGTTATATACACATATGTCACATACACACACACACACACACACACATTTGAGTATTTGCATTTCTAAATTTAGAACCATCAGGGTATTATTCATCCCAACAGAGCAAGGAAAGGATGTTAATTTGATGATTTCATGTGGCCTGAGAGTACTCAATGAGACATCATAATCTATTTATTCATGCATTTACTTGATTTACTTGTATTACCAAATATTGTTACACTTTTTTTTTTTTTTTTTTTTTTTTTTTTTTTTTTTTTGAGATGAAGTCTCATTCCGTCACCAGGCTGGAGGGCAGTGGCGTGATCTCAGTTCATTGCAACCTCCACCTCCTGGGTTCAAGCAATTCTCCTGCCTCAGCCTCCGGAGTATCTGAGACTACAGGTACATCCCACCAGGCCTAGCTAAATTTTGTATTTTTAGTAGAGACAGGGTTTCAACTTGTTGGCAAGGATGGTCTCAATCTGTTGACCTCGTGATCCGATCCCCTGGGTCTCCCGAAGTGCTGGGATTACAGGCGTAAGACACCATTCCCAGCCTATTGTTATACTCTTACATGTAAATACTACAAGGTTTGGGATAGTATATGCTAATAAGTAGAGAATGAGGCCAAAAAAAATTCTATTGTTCATAAATGCTGTAAGTAGGCTAACATGCAAATGAAGGTGGAAGAAGAATGGTCAACTTTAGCTGTGAGGATCAAGTAAAATATAATATGGATTATATTCTCAGTGAATTGTGATATGAGTGGGAACAAGCCAGATGGAAAGGGGAAAGTGTATTCTGCATCAAGACGAATCCATGAAGCAGCAAGATGTCTTCAAGAAATAACAAATAATCTAATACACTAAAAGTAAATTGTGAAAAGAAGGAAGTTGGTGACATAGCTTGGCAGAAACAAGTGTCAGATCAAGTATAGACTCATAATATGTTCACAGAAGAATGGCATTTATTGTAAATGCAATTAGAATTTATTATTGCAATTGAATTTTATTGCTATCATAATGGCAGCACCATAGAATGTAGAAGTAAACATTGTGTGGAAATGTAGCCATGTGATTAGTCAGAAAATAGGAAAAATAAACACAAGAAATGTCAGAAGAAATAGGATAAACATGGAATTGCTATGTTTATTGCATGTTGTTGTAATATTAATGTGCATATTGATGTGGTGGCTCCATAAATACATATAAAGTAAGAAAAGGAAAGCACCTTTTATACCCGTGTTGAAAATCAGTTGACTGTATATGTGTGGTTTATTTCTGGGATGTCTATTCTTGTCCGTACCTCCACATGTGTGTGTTTATGCCATTATCAGACTCTTTTTATTACCACAGTTTTGTAATGTATTTTGAAATCTGAAACTTTGACTCCTTTAGCTTCATTCTTCTTTCTCAAAATCGTTTTGGCTATTCAGAGTCTTTTGTAGTTCAATACAAATTTTAGGATTTTTTTTTCCTCTTTTTGTGTAGAACGTTATTAATATTTTGATAGATATTGTGCTGAATCTGTGGAACCCTTTGGGTAGTATAGACATTTTAGCAATAGCAAGTCTTTCAGTCTATGAACACAGGATGTCTTCTCACTTACTTGTGTCTTCTTTAATTTATTTCATCAATGTTACCTAGTTCTTAGCATAGAAGTCTTCCCTTGGTTAAACAAATTCCTAAGTATTTTACTCTTTTGATGCTGTTCTAAATGGAAGAAGGATAGTATTTTCAACAAATAGTCTTGGAAAAATGGAATATCCACATGCATATTAACAATTTTAGGATCTTATGCCATATACAAAAATAAACTCAAATAGATTAAAGATTTAAGTGTAATATCTGAAACTGTGAAACTATGAGAAGAAAACCTAGAAGTGAAGCTTCATGACACTGGTCTAGGCAATGATTTCTTGGATATGACACCAAAAGTACAACCAATAGGGGATTAATCTATGTTTGACATATCATAGACACATAAGACTGAAAAGGTGCAAAGCAAAAGAAACAATCAACAAAATGACAAAGCAACCTACAAATTGGATGTTACAAACCATATATCTGATAAGAGGTTCATCAGTATCTAAAATATATAAGTAACTACAACTGAATACCAACAACAAAATCACATAACCTGATTTTAAAATGAGCAAAGGATCTGTATAGACATTTCTCCAAAGAAGATATACAAATGGCCAATAAGTATACGAAATATACTCAACATAACTAATCATTAGAAACCTAACAATTCGTTCAAAAAATTTAAAATTGAACTATCAGTTGTCCCAGCAGTTTCAATGGTGAGTATACATCCATAATAATTAAAATCAGGATATTGGAGATATATTGGCACTCACACGTTCACTGAAGCATTATTCACCATTGCCGATATGTAGAAACAATCCAAATGCCCAATAATGGTTGAATGGATAAATAAAATGCAGTGTATGCTAGAAGGGAATGATATTCCAGCATTTAAAAAGATGAGAATCATGCTATATAAGGCAATATGAATGAACCTGGAAGACATTAAGCTAAGCAAACTAAGCCAGTAACAGAAAGACAAATACTACATCATTTCTTTTTTATAAGGCATTTGAAGTAGTCAAACTGATAAAGAGTAGAATTCCGGTTGCCAGGAGATAGAAAGCAGAAGAAATGTATTTTATTCATTTGTAAAATTGAAGGCTAAAAGTACATCTAAAATATTATCTCACAAAACATAATATGAAATCAACCTAAATATTATGTATAAATATCAAAAAAATTTTCTTTAAAATGCAATTTAATAGACTTTAGGTTATTTCTGACTCTTTTTGGCTCAGAAAAACTCTTTATTAGATATGGCGCCTTCCTTTAAATGCCTCCTTTTCTGCACACCTTCATGAATCATATTCTGTTCATCTGGTGATTATAAATTGCTGCTATCAAGCGATGCTCTTTTCAGCTATTACTGCATATAGATATATAAAATAATTTGACCCTCCAAATGAAATACTGTCTATCAACTCTGAGCCAGATGTTAATTTTATTTCTAAAACACCAACATGCTAAATAAATTTATTCAATAATATGGTACAATCCTTTGGAAAACAGCTACTAGTTTCTTATAAAGTTAACTATACAATTCCTTGTGACAATAAAAAAAATTATGTTAAAACTTTTAAACCAGTCGTTTTAATATAAATGCAAAAGTTCATTCTAAAATACAATGTAAATGCCAATTAGGAAATCTAAAGCAATTTTTAAAATAAAAAATGAATTAGACTATATAAATAATGCAAGATCATTATTATTATTTGTAAAAGGAGAGAAATATAAAATCAATAGATATACCTATAGACTTTCAATTTTATTGAAGACCAGTAAGTGACACAATGACTTCAATAAAAATGCCAGATTAATACAATGAGGGGCACATGTCTCACAGCATACATAAACATTGACCTGACACGAATCTTAAGAGTTGATACAAATTTATAATTGTAACACTTGTGGAAGAAAACATAGTGACAATTCTGTATCTTACATGTGGACAAAATATTTCTCAAATATTACACAGTCACACAAACAATTTTAAGTAAATATTGATAATTAATTAGTTTTTTGAAGCACGGGTATAAAAATTTTAACAAAAGCCAGAAAATCAGAGAAATGGTTTTAATCTATGTATATGCTGACAACTGTTATTATATATAATACATAACAAACTCTTAAACTTAGTAACAAAAGACCAAAAGCAGTAAAATAGACAAATTGCTAAACACTTTACATAAATACATAAAAAGATGTTAAATAGGAAGTGGGGCAATTGGACCTCTCTTACACTTCTAGAAGAGATATAAAATGGGACAAGCACTTTAGATAACACTGGTATTTTCTTATCAATTTCAGTATGCTCCATTCATAGGAGGTTGGTCTTTACCAAGAGATGTAAAAGCATAAGGCCACAGAAAGAATTAGTAAGAATGTCCATAGAAGCTTTACATCCAATAGCCAAAAAGTATAAATAACTCAAATGCCCCTAAAAAAGGGAATAAACAAATGTATTATACCCATGCAATAGAGTGTCAATCAGCATTAAAGTTCTACAAAATGAAATTGAATTATTGAAACAGAAAGCATATTGTTGATCATTTGAAGCTAAAAGATGTAGGAAGTGATTGAGTATAATAGTGCAAAAGGAGTATTTATGTTATTATGGAAATGTTCTGTATGTTGATTTTGCTGTGGTTTCTTTGGCGTATATATTTGTTAATACTCACAAAAATAGTGCACAATGATGTTAAAACAGATTATAGGAGGTATCATGTAGTACAGCTATGTATTTTTTCTATGTAAACAAGACTTTTAAAAAATTATACTCTAAGTTCTGAGATACATGTGCAGAATGTGGTTTGTTACATAGGCATACATATGCGATGGTGGTATGCTGCACCCATCAATGGGTCATTTAGGTTTTAAGCCCCACATGCATTAGGTATTTATCCTAATGCTATCCCTCCCCTTTTCCCCCACCCCTCTAAAGATCCCAGTGTGTGATGTTTCCCTGTGTCCATGTATTCTCATTTTTCAGCTCCCATTTATGAGTGAGAACATGCAGTTTGGTTTTCTGTCCCTGTGATAGTTTGGTGAGAATGATGATTTCCAGCTTCATCCATGTCCCCACCAAAGACATGAACTCATTCTTTTTATGGCTGCATAGTATTCCATGGTGTGTATGTGCCACATTGTCTTTAACCAGTCCATCATTGATGGGCAATTGGGTTGCCTCCAAGTCTTTGCTATTGGAAATAGTGCTGCAATAAACATATGTGTGCGTGTGCTTTTATAGCAAAATGATTTATAATCCTTTGGGTATATACCCAGTAATGCGATTGCTGGGTCAAATGGTATTTCTGGTTCTAGATCCTTGAGAAATCGCCACATTGTCTTCCACAAGGGTTGAACTAGTTTGCAGTCCCACAAGCAATGTAAAAGCATTCCTATTTCTCCACATCCTCTCCAGCATCTATTGTTTCCTGACCTTTTAATGATCACCATTCTAACAGGCACAAGATGCTATCTCATTGTGGTTTTGATTTGCATTTCTCTAATGACCAGTGATGATGAGATTTTTTTCATGTTTATTGGATGTGTAAATGTCTCTTTTTGAGAAGTGTCTGTCATATCCTTTGCTCACTTTTTGAAGGGGGTTGATTTCTTGTGAATTTGTTTATGTTCCTTGTAGATTCTGGTTATTAAACCTTTGTAAGATGGATAGACTGCAAAAACTTTTCCCATTCTGCTGGTTGCCTGTTCACTCTGATGATTTTTTTTTTTCTGTGCAGAAGCTCTTTAGTTTAATTAGAACTCATCTGTCAATTTTGGCTTTTGTTTCCATTGCTTTTGGTGTTTCAGTCATGAAGTCTTTGCTCATGCTTATGTCCTGAATGGTATAGGCTAGGTTTCCTTCTAGGGTTTTTATGATTTTATATCTTATGTTTAAGTCTTTAATCCATCTTGAGTTAATTTTTGTATAAGGTGTAAGGAAGAGGTCCAGTCTCAGTTTTCTGCATATGGCTAGTCATTTTTCTCAGCACCATTTATTAAATAGGGAATCCTTTCCCCATTGCTTGTTTCTCTCAGGTTTGTCAAAGATCAGATGGCTGTAGATGTGCGGTATTATTTCTGAGGCCTCTGTTCTGTTCCATCGGTCTATATATTGGTTTTGGTACCAGTACCATACTGTTTTGGTTATTGTAGCCTTGTAGTATAGTTTGAAGTTAGGTAGCATGGTGCCTCCAGTTTTTTGTTTTTTTTTTTTTCCTCTTAGGATTGTCTTGGCTCTATAGGCTCTTTTTTGGTTTCATATGAAATTTAAAGTAGTTTTGTCTAATTCTGTGAAGAAAGTCAATGGTAGTTTGATAGGAATAGCATTGAATCTATAAACTGCTTTGAGCAGTATGGCCATTTTCACAATATTGATTCTTCCTATCCATGAACATGGAATGTTTTTCAATTTGTTTGTGTCCACTCCTATTTCCTTGAGCAGTGGTTTGTAGTTTTGCTTGAAGAGGTTCTTCACGTCCCTTGTAAGTTGTATTCCTAGGTATTTTATTCTCTTTGTATATTGTGAATGGGAGTTCACTCATGATTTAGCTCTCTGTTTGTCTGTTTTTGGTGTATAAGAATGCTTGTGATGTTTGCACATCAATTTTGTATCTTGAGACTTTCCTGAAGTTACTTATCAGTTTAAGGAGTTTTTGGGCTGAGACAGTGGGGTTTTCTAAATATACAATCATGTCATCTGCAAACAG
>NW_016813148.1:184318-199697 GCF_001698545.2 Rhinopithecus bieti
AAAAAAAAAGACAATTTGACTTCCTCACTTCCTATTAGAATACTCTTTATTTCTTTCTCTTGCCTGATTGTGCTGGGCAGAACTTCCGATATTATGTTAAATAGGAGTAGTGAGAAAGAACATCCTTGTCTTGTCATTTTCGAGAGAATGCTTCCAGCTTTTGTCCATTCAGTATGATATTGGCTATGGATTTGTCACAAATATATCTTATTATTTTGAGATGTGTTCCATCAATATCTAGTTTATTGAGTGTTTTTATCAAGAAGAGGTGTTGAATTTTGTTGCATCTATTGAAATAATCATGTGGTTTTAGTCATTGGTTCTGTTTATGTAATGGATTTTATTTATTGATTTGTGTATGTTGAACCAGTCTTGCAGTGTGGTGTATAAGCTTTTTATGTGCTGCTGGATTTGGTTTGCCTGTATTTTACAGAGGATTTTTTTTTTCTTTTTTATTGCATTGCTGTTCATCAGGGATATTGGCCTGACATTTTCTTTTTGTTGTTGTTGTGTCTCTGCCAAGTTTTGTTATCAGGATGACACTGGCTTCATAAAGTGATTTAGGGAGAAGTCCCTCTTTTTATTGTTTGGAATATTTTCAGAAGGAAGGGTACCACCCCATCTTTGTACCTCTGGTAGAATTTGGCTGTGAATCCATCTGGTCCTGGGCTTTTTTTAGTTAGTAGGCTGTAGTTACTGCCTCTATTTCAGAACTTGTTATGAATCTATTCAGGGATTCAACTTCTTCCTGGTTTAGTCTTGGGAGGGTGTATGTGTCCAGGAATTTATCAATTTCTTCTATATTTTCTTGCTTTTCTTTCTTCTTTCCTCCTTCCCTGCTTCCTTCCTTCCTTTCTGTCTCTCTCTCTCTCTCTCTCTGTCTCTCTCTCTCTCTCTCTTTCTCTTTCTCTCTTTCTTTCTTTCTTTTTTTTGATGGAGTTTCACTCCACTCTTTTTGCCCAGGCTGGAGTGCAATGGCATGATCTTGGCTCACTGAAACCTCTGCTTCCTGGGTTCGAGCAATTCTTCTGCCTCAGTCTCCCAAATAGCTGAGCTTACAGGCGCCTGCCATCACACCGGGCTAATTTTTTTTTTTTTTTAGCAGAGATGAGGTTTCACCATGCTGGCCAGGATGCTCTCTATCTCTTGACCTCATGATCTGCCCACCTCGACCTCCCAAAGTGCTGGGATTACAGGCATGAGCCACAGTGCCTGGCCAATTTCTTCTAGATTTTCTAGTTTATTTGCATAGAGGTGTTGATAGTATTCTCTGATAGTAGTTTGTATTTCTGTGGGATCAGTGGTGATATCGCCTTTATCATTTTTATCGTATGTATTTGATTCTTCTCTCTTTTCTTCTTTATTATTCTGGCTAGCAGTCTATCTGTTTTGTTAATCTTTTCAAAAAAAACAGCTCCTGGAATCACTGATTTTTTGAAGGGTATTTTATGTCTCTATCTCCTTCAGTTCTGCTCTAATCTTCGTTATTTCTTGTCTTCTGCTAGCTTTTGACTTTGTTTGCTTTTGCTTCTCTAGTTCTTTACATTGTGATATTAGCGTGTTAATTTTAGGTCTTTCCCAATTTCTGATATGGGCATTTTGTGCTATAAATTTCCCTCTGAACAGTGCTTTAGTTGTGTCCCAGAGATTCTGGTACGTTGTATCTTTGTTCTCACTGGTTTCAAAGAACTTATTTATTTCTGCCTTAATTTTGTTTTGTTATTTACCCAGCAGTCATTCAGGAGCAGGTAGTTCAGTTTCAGTATAGTTGTGTGGTTTTGAGTAAGATTCTTAATCCTGAGTTGTAATTTCATTGCTTTGTGGTCTGAGAGACTGTTTGTTATGATTTCTGTTTTTTGCATTTGCCAAGGAGTATTTTACTTCCAATTATGTGGTCGATCTTAGAATAAGTGCTATGTGGTCGTGAGAAGAATGTATATTCTGTTGAATTGGGGTGGAGAGTTCTGTAGATATCTATTTATTAGTTCTGCTTGGTCCAGAGCTGATTTCAAGTCCTGAATATCCTTGTTAACTTCTGTCTCGTTGATCTGTCTAATACTGATAGTGGAGTGTTAAAGTCTCCCATTATTATTGTGTGGGAGTCTAAGTCTCTTTGTAGGTGTCTAATAGCTTGCTTTATGAATCTGGGTGCTCCTGTATGGGGTGCATTTATATTTAGGATAGTTAGCTCTTCTTGCTGCAGTTATCCCTTTACCATTATGTAATGGCCTTGTCTTTTTTTCACTTTTGTTGGTTTAAAGTCTGTTTTATCAGAGACTAGGATAATAACCCCTGCTTTTGTTTTTGCTTTCAATTTGCTTGAGTCTATGTTTGTCTTTGCACATGAGATGGCTCTCCTGAATACAGCACACTGATGGGTCTTGACTCTATCAAATTTGCCAGTCTGTGTCTTTTAGTTGGGGCATTTAGCCCATTTACATTTAAGGTTAATATTGTTATGTGTGAATTTGATCCTGTCATCATGATGCTAGCTGGTTATTTGGCACATTAGTTGATGCAGTTTCTTCAAAGTGTCATTAGTCTTTATGTTTTGGCATGTTTTTGCAGGAGCTGGTACCAGTTTTTCCTTTCCATAATTACTGCTTCTTTTAGGAGCTCTTGTAAGGCCGGCCTGGGTGTGACAAAATCTCTCAGCATTTGCTTGTCTGTAAAGAATTTTACTTCTCCTTTGCTTATGAAGCCTAGTTTGGCTAGATATGAAATTTGGGTTGAAAATTCTTTTCTTTCTGGCTTGTAGGGTTTCTTCAGAGAGATCCACTGTTATTCTGATGGGCTTTCCTTTGTAGGTAACCTGACCTTTCTCTCTGGCTGCCTATAACATTTTTTCTTCATTTCAACCTTGGTAAATCTGATGATTATGTGTCTTTGGGTTGCTCTTCTTAAGGAGTATTTTAATGGTGTTCTCTGTATTTCCTGAATTTGAATTTTGCCCTGTCTTGCTAGGTTGGGGAAGTTCTCCTGGATAATATCCTGAAGTGTGTTTTTCCAAGTTGTTTCCATTCTCCCCATCACTTTCAGGTACACCAATCAATCGTAGGTTTGGTTTTTTTCACATAGTTCTATAATTCTTGAAGGCTTTGTTTATTCCATTTCATTCTTTTTCCTGTAATGTTGTCTCCACACTTTGTTTCATTAAGTTGATCTTCAATGTCCGATATCCTTTCTCCATTTGATCAGTTCGGCTATTGATACTTGCGTGTGTGTAACAAAGTTCTCATGCTGTGTTTTTCAGCTCCATCAGATCATTTACGTTCTTCTCTAAACTGGTTATTCTAGTTAGCAGTTCCTGTAATCTTTTATCAAGCCTCTTAGTTACCTTGCATTGGGTTAGAACATGCTATTTTAGCTCAGAGGAGTTTGTTATTACCCACCTTCTGTAGCCTACTTCTGTCAATTTGTCAAACTCGTTCTCCATCCAGTTTTTGTGCCCTGCTGGAGAGGAGTTGCAATCATTTGGAGGAGAAGAGGCCTTCTGGTTTTGGGAAGTTTCAGCATTTTTGTGCTTGTTTTCCTCATCTTTGTGGATTTCTCTACCTTTGATCTTTGATGCTGATGACCTTTGGATGGGGTTTTTGCATGGGCATCCTTTTTATTGATGTTGATGTTATTGCTTTCTGTTTGTTAGTTTTCCTTCTAACAGTCAGGGCCCTCATCTGCGGGTCTGCTGGAGTTTGCTGGAGGTCCACTCCAGACCCTGTTTGCCTGGCTATCACCAGTGGAGGCTGCAGAACAGCAAAGATTGTGGCCAGCTCCTTCCTTGGGAAGTGTTGTTGCAGAGGGACATCTGCCAGAGGCCAGCTGGAGCTCTCCTGTGTGAGGTGTCTGTCGACCTCTGCTGGGAGGTGTCTCCCTGTCAGGAGGTACAGGGGTCAGGAACCCACTTGAGTAGGCAGTCTGTCCCTTAGCAGAGCTGGGGCGCTGTGTTGGGACATCCACTGCTCTCTTCAGAGCCAATAGGCAGGATTGTTTAAGTCTACAGAAGCTGCTCCCACAGCTGCCCCTTCACCCAGGTGCTCTGTCCATGGAGATGGGAGTTCTATGCTGCTGCTTCTTTTTCAGAGATGCCTTACTTAGTGAGAGGGACTCTAGAGAGGCAGTCTGGCCACAGTCATTGCAGCGCTTTGGTGAGTTCCGCCCTGTCCGAATTTCCCAGCAGCTTCTTTAATACTGTGAGAGGAAAATCACCTACTCAAGTCTCAGTAATGGTGGATGTCCCTCCTCACACCAAGCTTGAGCATTCCAGGTCAACTTCAGAATGCTGTGCTGGCAGTGAGAATTTCAAGTCAGTGGTTCTTAACTTGCTCAGCTCCGTGGAGGTTGTATCCACTAAACTAGACCACTTGGCTCCCTGGCTTCAGCCCCTTTTCCAGGGTAGTGAATGGTTCTGTCTCACTGGGGTTCCAGGTGACACTGGGGTATGAAAAACAACAACAACAACAACAACAACAACAACAACAACAAACTCCTGCAGCTAGCTCTGTGTCTGCCCAAGAGCCACCCAGTTTTGTGCTTGAAAACCAGGGTCTTGGTGGTGTAAGCACACGGAGGAACTTCCTGGTCTTCAGGTTGCAAAAACTGTGGGAAATGTGTAGTATCTGGGCTGGATAACACAGTCCCTCACAGTTTCCCTTGGGTTGGGGAGAGAGGTCCCTGGATGCTTGCACTCCCCGGCTGAGGTGACGCCCCACCTTCTGCTCACCCTCTGTGGACTGCATCTACTACACAACCACTCCCAGTGAGATAAACCAAGTACCTCGGTTAGAAATGCAGAAAATACCCGCCCTCTGTATTGATTTCACTGGGAGTCGCAGACCAGAGCTGTTCCTATTTGGCCATCTTGTCTCAGAATCCTTAAATAAGACTTTTAATAGTGCCATTGTATTTAAATTGAACCACTGTATGAGATTTTATGTTTTTTTGTTAGTTCTTAATTTTGGGGCCACATAGTACGTTTATATATTTATGGGATACATGAAATGTTTTGAAATAGACATGTGATGCATAATAATCACATCACAAAAAATGAGTTGTCCATTCCTTCAAATATTTATCCTTTGTGTCACAATCAACCTAATTATACTCTTTTAGTTATTTTAAAATGTACAATTAAATTATTGACTATAATCACCCTGTTGTGCTAGCAAATACTAGATCTTATTTATTTTTTCTAATTTTGTTTTTGTAGCCATTAACTCTCTCCATCTCCATCCTTCTGCTCTCAATTTTCATGAGTTTGATTGCTTTTGTTTTTATATTTCTCAAATATGTGAGAATATGTGATGTTTGTCTCTCTGTGCCTGGTTTATTTCACATTTCACTTAGCGTAATGACCTCCAGTTCCATTCATGTTGTTGCAAATGACAGGATCACATTATTATTATGATGATTATTTTGGCTGAATAGTATTTCATTGTGTATTTTTAAGTACTACATTTTCTTTATCCATTCATCTGTTGATGGACACTTAGGTTGCTTCCAAATCTTAGCTATTGTGAACAGTGCTGCAAAAACATGAGACTGCAGATCTCTCTTTGATATACTGATTTTCTTTTGGGGTTTACATACCTAGAAGTGGTATTGCTGGAGCGTATGGTAGCTAAAATTTTAGTGTTTTGAGGAACCTCCAAACTCTTCTTCATAGTGATTGTACTATTTTACACTCCCACCAACAGTGTACAAGGGTTCCCTTTTCTCTACATACTTGCCAGCATTTAACAACTATCTTTTGGAGATAAGCCATTTTAACTGGGGTGAAATGATATATTATTGTAGTTTTGATTTGCATTTCTAAGATGACCAATGATATTGAGAACTTTTTCATATGTCTGTGTGACATTTGCATGTCTCTCTTTGAGAAATATCTATTCAAATATTTTGGCTGTTTTCTAATCAGATTATTGATGCTCTTTTCCTATACAGTTGTTTGAGCTGCTTATATATCCTGGTTATTAATTCTTTGTCAGATGGGTAGTTTGCAATATTTTCTCCATCTTGTGGGTTGTCTACTCACTTGGTTGGTTTTGTACATTTTTAACCTTTTAACATATATATTCCTATTTTTAGGTGTAAATATTACAGTATTTTATTTGCATAATTATTCAATGTCAGCTAAGAAATGTAAGTGTAGATGGATATAGTCATTGTTTATAGCATATATCACAATTGTAATTGTCTTATTTTAACAATATTAATTTATAACATGTATCAATAAGTAATTAAAATTGGAAATTTTTTTATCATCAGTCTCTCATTTCAGTGCTTGCTAACATAAAATTTATAAGCTGAATAGTTACTATGAACATTTTATACAGTGGTTTTGAAGACCTTGTTCAGGATCAGACTCAAAGCTATGAAAATTATGCATATGTGTGAAGATACAGAGACAAAGTTTGAACTCTTACAAAATTCGTTATATTTTGGCCTTTAGTACTAGTGGCCTGTCTCTGGAGGCAGATTCCTCAAGATAACACTGGGACACAATTACCTGCATGATCCTGTTTTACCTTTTTCTCTTGGTTCAAATATCTATTTAGTGTGAGAATGAAATATGTTCAAGAAATCAATGAATGGTTTTTCTTGGTGCCCGTAAAGCATATTGCCCTCACACATGTGACTTATTACACGCATTTAAAAAACAAAATCCATTCTTCTCAAAAGTTGGCATTTGATAGCTTAAAGTAAACTGAGAGATTTTTAAGGGTAAAAAATGTGCTTTCATTTCTATATGTTTATTTCCCAGCACAGTGCCCATATAGAGTAGGTATTTGATACATTTACTGAATATAAGTTTGGATACATGAGACTTCTTAATTTTGGTTAAACAGAACCTTCTAATAATTATGCTCTGGCTTTGGAGACATAAAGTAATTTGGATAATGAAGAAAGTATAAACTTTAGATAATTTTACTAAATTAAACACAACAAAGTGGTGAATACTTTTCCTAATATAAATTGTTATATAGCCTGAGATAACTTATGCTAATCATAGTAAGGCTATCCTTTATCTCTCCCAAGGTTACAACAACATATTCTAGTTTACCTCAGTTGTCATTCTCTAACTCTTATTGTTTGTTCATTTTTTTAGGTATTAAATATAATCTGGATAATTGGGGAACAGTATATGTTGATGTTTTTTTATATCTTTTTGTTGTGAGAAGGCAAGGAAAAAGAAATAAGAGAATTTAGTTTATTGAATCTTTACTGAATGTTTCACTGTATCACACAATGTGTTGAGATAGAATAAATAGTAAGACATTGTGCTTTTTTTTCTTTATAGTCTGAAGCAAGTGTTACCAGACTAGCAAGAAATGACAATATAATAGATTCTGAGGGATAACTTTGCTGGAAGTTGGATATTGTGTCTAATGAGTTATCTTTTTGTAATTGTTTTAAGTTAGCTATTCTATACACGAAAGTTAGGATTTTACTATGTGGCTTGTTTAGATCATTTGCTATAGTTATGTATAAGAATTAATAATAGCTGGCCGGGCGAAGTGGCTCACGCCTGTAATCCCAGCACTTTGGGAAACGGAGGTAGGCAGATCATGAGGTCAGGAGTTCGAGACCAGCCTGACCAACATGGTGAAGACCCATCTCTACTAAAAATACAAAAATTGGCTGGGCATGGTGGCACACGCCTGTAATCTTAGCTACTCAGGAGGCGGAGGCAGGAGAATTACTTGAACTCAGGAGGTGGAGGTCGCAGTTAGCCAAGATCGCGCCACTGCACTCCAGCCTCACGACAGCAGAGCGAGACTCCATCAACAACAAAAACAACAACAATAACAAAAGTAATAAAAGCTAAAAGGACAAAATTTCAACAAGTTTTATTTAAGAGCAACTAATCTGTTAATAACATTATTTTCCACATCCTTTTCAATTATTCTGTTTTCTTTTGTCAAGGAAATTTTGCTGGAAGAAGTAAGAGGAATATAAGAATAAATTCTTAGTATGTTGTTTTATTTCAATATTAAAAATATCAAATATATATAACTTGCCTTACCAGATATCATAATTATACTAGCCAGGATGGAATTATACTTGCATATTTAAACAATGTTGCATCGAACTATAGGATTTTAAAGTGAGCATCAGCAATTACCTCTTACGATTTTCTTTTAACATTATGTCAAACGGCACAGCCTAACTTGGAAATACATCTTTCAAAATACTTGAGAAATTAGAATTTTTTTAAAAAAATAATAATCTTAAGCACTTAAGCTTTGTTTTCTATCATTATAATTATGTATAGAAAACAAAACACTATAGTTAATAATGTGCTTGAACGGTGAAACCCCGTCTCTACTAAAAAATACAAAAAACTAGCCAGGCGAGGTGACGGGCGCCTGTGGTCTCAGCTGCGCGGGAGGCTGAGGCAGGAGAATGGCGTAAACCCGGGAGGCGGAGCTTGCAGCGAGCTGAGATCCGGTCAGTACACTCCAGCCTGGGCGACAGAGCGGGACTCCGTCTCAAAAAAAAAAAAAAAAAAAAAAGAACTACCTTCAAGTGCCAAATAAGACTTGGAAGATTCAGTCATTGGACCCAACGCTACTTCTGCTTAACTTCTGTGTAAGACAGCGAAGCATTAAGCCCAAGTAAGTGAATCTACTACAAAATAGGTATTATGTTCAAGTAAACCTGACATTAATTGCATGTTAGCTCTAACGTCTGTTCTCCTCAAGTTACAATAGAAAATAAACTATTAATTCATCATATGAGTAAGATATTCAAAATTCAAATTGAAATGATGCTACAGAAAACTTAAAAAAATTATATATATATATTATTTCAATAAATTCTAGCTACATAATTATTAAATAAATTAGGGTTGCATTTTATTTATGTTCAAAATTAAACACAATATATCCCAGTTGGGGAATTTAATAAATATATTGATAAATCTGTTTTTATGTAAAATTTTGGCTTATTCTGGATGATAGCGGAGGTAGTGTATCTATGTGGCGATACATAAACAATAGGTATCTTCAGAGTTTCAAGCAGGAGGAGAGCTTTTCAAGTGCTTATTTAAGCATGTTTACAAGAACAGGAAGTCAACTTCCTCCTATATGATTTTCATAACTTCCTTAGTTTCAGAATTATTAACATTACGTTTATTGCTTTTGCTGTTGTTGTTCTCGTCTACTACACCATATGAAATATAGTCTATTATCTTTGGTCTCCTTGTAATTTCTTAAGAGGGATCCTTTCACCTCTCTTCCTCAAGTATGAATTTCTAGCCATATTACAAAGAATAATAATATTCCTTATGCACATTTCTAGATTCCACCAAAGTGGTTCCAATTCACAAAAGCAACACTATCTGCAATTTTTAAAGACAAGATTTTAAAGAGTTTGAAGGTAAGAAAATTTCAATATGGAATTTTATTCACCTTTTAACTGTAATCATTGAAGTATTAACTGTTTTCAGATTTTAATATGCTTTAGAAATTGTTTTTAGTTTGTGTATGTGCAAGGGGTCATCAAAGATTTATGTGTATCTTAAATGAAGTATTCTCCATTAATTACCTACAAATTTAAAATTCTTTAAAATTTTACCTTCTGGTATATCATCCTTTGTTAATATGGTTATTGAATCAATATTTAAACATCCACTTTTAAGGATTCAACAGCTAATATGCCTACCTGAATTTTCATGGTGTTTATTATTGTAATTTAGTTTAGATAAAATGGTTTCTAAATTACATTTCATAACAAAAATGATTATTCACAAGGGACATAAAATGTAACATACATTTATTTTTCATTTTATTCTTACTTAAAATCCAAGTAATATTACTAAATTTTGCAGATGAAAACTTGTGGCTTAACAAGGTCACATAGTAATTCATACAGAGTCCCTTGCCCCAGTTTAATATCCTCCACTGGTATTTTAAAACTCACTCAACACATACAACCCTGATTTTCATCTTAAATGACCAGCAAGTTTTATCATTGCTTTTTCTTACAAGAGCACTTTTAAGCATCTTGAAACCCAGGTGATTTCTGGGTAGTTATGATACCAACAGTTACCCAACTTTATATGTGGCGGCATTATTTCAAAGCAATTATATTTCTTCACAAAAGCTAAGCTCATTCTTTCTTAGAAAAGCTTATTTTTCTAGTGCTGAATGCTGACTGATTCTGAGACCACTCATTCCCATTTTACCCATGAGATGATATAGATTACAGTTTCAGTTGAAGTAGTCAGAGATATGAAACTGTTTCCTTTTTCTAAATTGATAAAGGATTTAACCTTCTTATGGTGGAACACAAAACAACTGAATAAATAAAAAGTTTCAGAAGATAAACCTGATATCTAAAGAAAGTTTTCATTGTGTCTTCTACTATATTGATTTATATTTACCTTGGACAGTATAATAATTCAATAAAAACACTACCTCACTTATATAAGACGCACTACTATTACAACAGGATCTGATAAAATAATATAGTAACTTCTAGTTTATTTAGGTGCCAACTGCTTATTTTATGGATTATCTGCGCCATTTTTCTCTAATGTAGTATGTATACTAGTTGTTAATTTTGTTCTTTTCTAACATGCATTTATTTTCATTTAATTCTTACTTAAAATCTAAGTAGTATTTGCTAATTTTATAGACAAAATTGTGGCTTAATAGGGTCATGTAGTAATTCATAGAACTAGAGTGCTATGTATCACTGGATGAATTTAAAAAAGAAATAAGTAAATATTAAAGCACACATTATTGAAAAATATGTGGCAGAAAATGGAATGAAGTGAGAGACCCACAAAAAAAAAAATACACACACACACACACACACACACACACATATGTGTGTGAAAAACAAAAAAAATTGATGCTCTGGTCATAATTATTCAAAAATACTGCTTTGAACAAGGCTTTCTTTTAATGGCTTTAAATGTCCCTTCCTGAAACCACAGCCACTGACTACTACTTCATGTGCCATCATCTATCTATTAGATGATGCTAATATATACCAATGCTTTGTCTATTCCTCAACAGAAAAGTTAAACCTCTCTTTCAAAATGTGCTTAGAATCAATCTCATTCTCTAAGGTTTGAAACATCTTTTGAGTTTTAAATTTCATATTGTAAAGTGCCTTGTTTTTGTAATTCATATTATTTTCTCCTGGATGAGACATGATAGCTAATGACTGTCATTTTCACCTTTCCCTCAATAGCTCCCACAATTTTGTTTTTCTTTTTTTTTTTTTTTTTTTTTTTTTTTTTATTAGAAGACTGACTGGAAGATTTTGATAATAATTCTCTGTCTTTTTGTTTGTTTTTTGCCTGTTTGTTTGTTTGTTTTCTTTTGAGACAGATTCTAGCTCTGTTGCCCAGGTTTGAGTGCAGTGGTGCAATCTTGGCTCACTGCAACCTCCGCCTCCTGATTTCAAGTGATTATCCTGCCTCAGTCTCCTGAGTAGCTGGGATTACAGGTGCATGCCACCACACCCAGCTACTTTTTCTATTTTTAGTAGAGTCTGGGTTTCACCATGTTGGTCAGGCTGGTCTCAAACTCCTGACCTCATGATGTACCTGCCTCGGCCTCCCAAAGTGCTGGGATTACAGGCATGAGCCACCGTGCCTGGCCGATACTAATTCTTAACATAGTTTTGGGTTCTAATGGCCAATTTCAGTTTATCTTTTCTCTTTCTACTTAAGATGTTAAATACATATTATAACTTCTCTAATTTACCACACTTTTCCAAAAATTAGCTTGTGATTTCTGCTAACTCTCAACAGCAGGTACTTAAGAAGATATAAGTAAACAACACCTAGTACCAGTAATGCAATTATTGACAAAGGCAGCATACATAACAAGCAGTGCAGATGCTTCAAAAATTATATATCCAGAATGCATACTTTTTCTAATCCTCCATAACAAAACACCACCATTCAACAACTTAAAACAAACCAAATTTAATATCTCAAAGTTCCCATGGGTCAGGAGTTTAGGTACAGGTTAACTGGGTTTTCTGATCAGATACTAATATCAAGAGTTGCAGCTGTGGTTGCAATCTTCACCTCAGTTTTGCAATCCTCGTCCAAGCTCACAAATTGTTGGCAGAATGTATTTCCTTGCTGTATGGCTGAAGCCCAGATTTTTTCTTGGCTGTTGACCAGGGAAGACTCTCAGCTCTTAGAGGCCACCTGTAGCTCCTTACCACCTGGCCCTCATAGGAAGTTCTCAACACGACTGTTGACTTTCTTTAAGGCCAGCAGCAGAGTATTTGAGGTTGCTTAATCTCTCTTTTAGGGGTTCACTACATTAAGTTAGACTTAAAGTCTGCTGATTAGAGACCTTAACTATGTATTAAAAAAATATTGCCATATATGGTAACATAAAATTGGGAGTGATATTCCATCATATTCACAGAGCCCACCCATACTCAAACAGAAGGAATTACATTGATGAGTATTCCGGAGGGCAGAAATCTTGAGGGACATATAAGAATTCTACCTGCCATACAGGGCTCAAATGAATTCAGGGTCAACATCCTGACATTAGTCCTGAACATTATTACTAGCTTAATAGTGTGATTGTTGTCTTCTATGGCAGTCCCTGATGATTATGATCTCATTGACCAATTATTCTGCTTTCTCTTGACTGTGGAGTTTTCCAAGACTTACATCAGTCAATGCTAAAACTGCAACACATCCTGTCAAACAGGGATGTTTGTCACTCTAGTACCAGTTTCTCACTCCACGAGATGTATTGACCATTGCCATCACCTAGAGTGCACTGGAAACAGAGCTTTAAGAAGCCATTCCATCTCAGGTTTATCATTTGTATATCACTTTTGATATTCCAAATAGTGGAGAATGTGGCAGGGTCATCAGTGTCAAGCAAATGGCTAAGTGGATGAGGTTCTTCTACCCTGCCAGAAAGCCACGTAAGTGAAACTCACACATATACCAATTATTTCAGCTGTATGCATTATCAAACACAGTAATAATTTCTACTGTTTCTCAAAAGGAGTGAGAAAATAGTTCTTGTAGTGTCTATGTGTTTAATTTCTTTTGTCTCTGAAACCAAATTTGGTCTTTTTGACCCAGTCCTAAAATGTAATTATTATATTCATGTGAAGAAATAAAGTTATAAAACCTTGAGTAAAGTCTTTTCTTGATATTGTGAAAACAAATAGTACTGAAAGCACCTTTATAACTGTATTTCCACTTATTTAATATTTGTTTATAGTTACCCAGATGGCACTGCTACAAAAAATTGCCAAAACTGAGAAAACAAAATGTAACTAGATTGGATGGGGAAATTAAGATTAATTACTGCGGCCACTATCAACTAATTTGCCAGACTAAACTGATAAGTGAATTTCCCTTTCCAATTTCTCATATAAAAATTATTAGAAGAAAAAAATCAATAAATTCTAGAGTTCAAAGTCAAGTAAGAAAACTCCTCAATGAAAGACACAAAAGAGGAAACTCAAAGTCAGAATTTTGAAGGAACTAAAAACCAAAATTTAAACAAGATATAATTCATAATGACTAGGATTTGAGGTTTGATGCTCCAGAGAAGTGGCTATCCTATTATTTCGTCTTAGGAAACACTTACACACTTAAACATTGATAAAGACCCAAAAGAGCAGTTTTGTTATTACTACCTTAAAATGATAGATTGATATTTACTGTATTAGAAATTAAGATAAAGAATTTAAAAATTAATTCTGAAGTCACTTAAATAATAGTAATAAATTTGTACTATGCTGACATAAATTTTTATGAATAGTAACAATATTTTACAAAAGAATAATAATATTAGAGGAGATATATTGCTTCACAGAATTTTCAAATTTATTTCATTTCTAGATTAATAGAAGATAGTCAGAGTCCCATATCTGTTTTGGTATTAAGTCTGTTTTGATATCACATGTCATGAAGAAAAAACTTTTGGACACTCACGAGAGAATGAATTAACATAGTTTTGATCTCACAGATCTAAAAGGTTCTAACGTCCCCCAGAAATCCCCACATCACACTGCCAGAACTTGTACACCAGAAGTATCAGGTGGGGGGTGTGGATTCTAATACCTGTAAATAAAAGTAACAACTGAGATAAGTGTAAATAGTTGAGAGTCTTGAAGGACTGACCCATAAGTGAAAATATCTGTTAAATGTCAAATAAAAGTGTAAAGGAAGTCTGTGGCCCATGTGGAATCTTGATTAGAACCACAGTCTCCCACGAGGACTTAGGAATGAGTAATACACCATACTTGGATATAAGAATGCAATTAGTATAATGTGGTTCATAGGAACACAGATTGAGAAATTAACTTCAAAATAAGTTCAGAACTAGGAAAACTCTTATGGTCTCAGCAGGGACAAATACTAATCTGCTTTAAAGGGCTAGCCCCACAACCCATCACATGACATATTACTAAGCAATACAACCCCACTGAGCAGGGCTTAACCTTTGAATAACAATGTATTTAAGAAAACAAGCTTCATGAAGTGCAGGCACCATGCACTCAGACACACACATAAAAATACACACACTCGAATGTGTATGTATGTGTATGACACTACAGCCCTTATATAAAGACTAAGTTTTCAGAATGAGTAAGCATCAAAAAAATACAGATTAAGTTTAATAAGTTTAAAAGTCATGTTTAAAATGTCCAACACAATAAAGAGATAAAAATCAAGAAAATAACACTATCTCACATATTCTTAAAAAAAAAAAGCCAAGTGAGTTGTATTAAAATATAACTAATAAAATTAAAACATATATAGCCACACTTCTATTAAATATTTGGAAAAATATTAGAGCTGTAGAAATAAATGAAAGATGAATTTAAACATAAGCCTAAAAAAAGCAATTAGAATGCAATACGTATAGAAAAAGACATGGAAAAGACATAGACAGCATAAAAAAGATGAAGATATAAGAACTCCCGGAGTATATCCATTAAGAATTCCAAAAGGAGAGTACTGGAGAAAAATAATGTCAGAAAGATTTAGGACTGAGGAAAAACATGAGAGTTCAGATTAAAGGAGATTAGTTCCATGAAGGATAAACCAATAACATCAATCTTCACTGAGTTATATCCTCTCTCACCACTCCTATTCAACATAGTGTTGGAAGTTCTGGCTAGGGCAATCAGGCAAGAGAAAGAAATCAAGGGTATCCAGTTAGGAAAAGAAGAAGTCAAATTATCCCTGTCTGCAGATGACATGATTGTATATTTAGAAAACCCCATCGTCTCACCCCAAAATCTCCTTAAGCTGATAAGCAACTTCAGCAAAGTCTCAGGATACAAAATTAATGTGCAAAAATCACAAGCATTCTTATACACCAGTAACAGACAAGCAGAGAGCCAAATCAGGAATGAACTTCCA
>NW_016813148.1:202159-204102 GCF_001698545.2 Rhinopithecus bieti
AATCCCAGCCTTGCCAAAAATGTATAATTTCATAGCATTGAAAAATATTCTGCTACTAAATACAAAGGCCCCTTGCAAACATCAACAGTATTACTAACGTTAGTATATATTATTGATAAATAATAATAAATATATTAAGAAATATATAAAGTATGCACAATTTTATGAATAAGCGTTAAAATATTACCAGAATATATAGCAACATACATAATATGTATACAATATTTATGAATGGAAAGATATCTATTCTTTCTAAATTTACTCATAAATGTATTCCAATTAAAAATGTTAAAGGATGTTCTATAGTATTAATCAAAGATAACTCAAAACCTGTACAGCAGAATAAAGTTGAAGTGTACATGAGCGAGTATTAAACAAGAAAATAAGGGCAGGAATTGGGGGTTTCTACTAAAAATAAATCTTATTATAAAGCTACAAGAATTTAAATATTTTGATCTCTATGCACAGAAATAATATTGGAATAAATAACTTGGAATAGATATAGCAACATGTTGGGCTTCGACCTATGATCAATGTGATGCCACAATTTAGTGGAGAAAGCATCAGCAACTGGTTTCAAGTGAAAAACAAAATTTATTCATTACCTCACTTTATACAGTCTTTCTCATCACATATAAAAAATGTTAGATTAATTAAATTCATAAAAATATCAAAAGAAAATATAGATGAATTTGATGATACTACTGTTAAAATAACTATAATTAATATCACTATAAACAATTAAAAGACAAAATATATATTGAGAGGAATTTCAATCAATCAGCAAGAGGCATAATTTAAAATGAACCATTTTACACAGTTTAGGTGGACAAAATGAAAATCTAAAACTTTCATCAACCAGTGTATAGCTGCAGGGAATGAAAATTAGCACAATCACCTTGGAGAACGATATGGCAATGTTCGTTAAAAACTGAAAATGGAGGTTTGTATACTTAGGGACACATGTGAAAAGATGAGAACTTAAGCATTTTTAAGTTTCAGAAAAGTAAACAGAAAGCAACAAAATACTTTGTTTACTAGGAAAATTATTATATATAATATATTAATATANTTTGGAAAATTCAAATGAATATTAGATATAGAAAGAGCAATTTCAACATATTAATTAAGAAAATGGATAATAAAAGAGTCTGCATATAGAATTTATTTTCTAAAGCATAAGAAAGTTTTCACGTTGGAAAAATAGTGACATCATTCCACATATTATTAGATAAGCAAGAAAATATGACCTCAACAAATACAGTGAAAATGTACCATTTTGTATTTTACTGGCATTTAGTACATAGTGCCAAGTAGAGTTGTAAACATTTTAAAAATCATTTACAAATTTATTGAGCTGTGAGGTGGGTGTTATAATTATTTCCATTGTACAGATGAGGTAACTGAGATACAGAGTAGTTAGTAACATGCCTACAAGTCTAGTAGGGACAAGACTTGAACCCTGGTAATATGGTGCCATAATTTGCATGGTTAACAACTTTGTTATATTGCTTCCTACTTATAATTTATACTACTTTTAATATTATCCAACTTGGAATATAGGATCAAGAAAAAATGAACTTCAAACAAGACACATGATCTCATCAAAAATTTACAGAAAATTAATATTCAAAAGCAAAATTTAGGAAGTATTTCTATAAAATTTGGAAAAAGTATATGGTTTCTCAAAGGCATCCTTATTAAATGTATTATAGGAGGCCCTTTATAGGAGCCAATTTAATAAGGCAAGAAGAAAGAGATTGTCATGCCCATATGATGGCAGGGACATTTTCTTTATCGTTGGTGATAAAGGTATCTTAATAGAAAATCCCAGCCTTGCCAAAATGTATAATTTCATAGCATTGAAAATATTCTGCTACTAAATACAAAGGCCCCTTGCAAACATCAACAGTATTACTAACTTTAGTATATATTATTGATAA
>NW_016813148.1:207771-240723 GCF_001698545.2 Rhinopithecus bieti
ATATATAATTTTCATAAAGTTATGTTTAGCGTTAAAATTCAGAAAAAACCAGTACAATATTTTGAATATTCATTTGTTACACTTTCAAGACATATTTAAAACATAAAGAAAATATAATGGGATAGAGCATTCATAGACCAGTTTTGTTCAACCCTGTCTTTCTGAGCTTTTATGTAATCTATGTGAATGGCTGCTATGGCATTCACACCAAGTCATCTGATTTGTATTTTAAAACTGAATATATAAAATAAATTAGGAGTTGTATGAGGGAGAAGTCATGTATGAGGGAGAAGTCAAGGTGAATTAACTAGATAGGGCTTGAAGAGGATCTTCCTCTATGTATCTGTATCTCCATGGGCATTTGGGTTGCACATTATGTACATTTGCTAAAATATATAAAATGAAAGCAACTTAAGAGTTTTACGTTTCAGTGCCTCTAAATTATACATCAAAAAATGAATACAAAGAATATAAAGCGATATGGAGATATATTATTACACAATAAATAAAAATTGTAAAGCTGAATAAAGTCCCTATATGTAGGTCCATGAAAAGAAAATAAATTTAAAATTAGACTATATGGCTTAAGCCTTCACTATGCAACTAATTATTATCTTAAAAATATGGTAAACATAGATGAGCTTTATTCTACTTATCTGAAAATAAATGATTAAAATAATAGCAATGCCTGGTAGATTACTGTAAAATATAAGTGTATATGAAACGACCAATAAAATGACCATTTGAATAAAGTAGTTTCTTAATTAGAGTCTAAAAAGTAACTATTGTGATGAAAAACAAAACTAGAAGAGAATTTTTTCTTCTCATATTTATCAAATTTTCAGTCCTTTAATGTGAAGGTGAAAACATGATTCAGTAATTTGAAATAACATACTACAAAAATAAAACAAAATTCCCTCTTGTTCTGGGTTATGATTACAAGAATTATATGACATTAAATATATTTTGTAGTTTTGTTTCTTTTTCAGCCCTAGTTATTAGTATTGAGGTAGTAGACAGGCAGAATTTATTTCCCAGTCCCAACAGGATGAAGAGAGAAAACTAGCAGGAACCAGCAGATGGCCAAAAATTGGTATCTCATTGCTTGTTAGCATAAGGTACTCCCACCAGCACCATAACAGTTTACAAATGCCATGGCAACAACGTGGAAGTTGCCACTTCTTTTCAAAGCAACAACCCAGAAATTACCACCCATTTTCTAGAAAGTTCCAAATAACTGGCCCCACAATTTGTATTAACCCACCCTATAATTTGCATTAAATTGAAACTGGGTGTAAGTGGGTATAAATACACTTGCCAACAGCTCGTATGTTGGACTGCCTGTGAGTTAGCCCTGCTCTGCAGGGAGCAGTGCTGTTCAATAAAAGAGTACTGTCTAATACCACTGGCTCACTATTGAATTATTTCCTGGGTGAAGCCAAGAACCCTCCCAACCTAAGCCCCAGTTTGGGTGCATGCCTATCCTGCATAAATATCTACTATATTTTACTGTGTTAAGGGAAATGGCACATTAAACAGTTTAATGATAGTAAACAGAAGTTTAATGATTAAAGAAAAAATTAAAATAATATTTACAATATCAACTGTATTACAGATGCTTTATACAGATAATTGTATTACGAAGTATTTTCTGTCTAATATATTACATTTAACTCACAGAAGATACTACTAACGAGTTTTTCCATTTTCCTTCTGAGGAAATAGATACTTCGAGAAGTAAATTATAAACGATACCATTTCTATGGTATAAATGATACCCACGACAGTAATGGTTGTAAACCATTAAACCTAATGCAACCATTACTGTCGTGATATCATTTTTAATTTACCACAAAAAGCAAGCTGTCTCAAAAAAAAAAAAATCAAACAAATTCAAAACAAAAAACTTACAAATATAAATTAAATGCTGTAATGATGGCACAGGGAAAAAAAGCGCAATGGCAACACTTCAATAACATAATCTTTATAGACCAGAATAACAATAATCAAAATCATATTAGCTAACACTTACTAAATATATACTATGTATAAGCTATTATTCTAAGCCCTCTCCATAGATGCATTAACTCATGAATGTATCAGATAGGTACTATGTTTATTCCTATTTTACACACACTGGGGTACAGAAAGGTGTTATATCATGATGCCAGAGTTGGGGTGGCTAAGAAGGGAACTCTTCATTGAGAAATGGAATTTTAGTTGGTTTGGGGGGAGAAAGGCAGAGCTTGTATCATTAGATAGAATGACATTGATTCAACATTTAACAAAAATTTTATTTTATTAGTTGTATCTATATACGAGCTTAAGATGATAGCTCATATTTTTAGGAGAAACTTACATACACAAATATGAACAAATCTCACATGTACAGTTTTGAAAATAGATGCCCCATGTAAATGACATCCTCATTATAACAAGGAATACTCCTTCCCCACCCAGAGTCTCCTAGTAAACATTATAGATGGTAGACAACTTGAAAAGATAAATCAGACAGCAATAATAAACTGAGCTGATTAATAAACAAAAGGGGGTAAATATTAATAAGTGCAAGGCACATTCTTAAAATTTTATTATGTGATTATTCAAACTCTTCAAATTAAGGCACAGGTCACTGCGTTAATGAGTGACAAAACTGGCATTTGCATCTAGGCAGTCCTATAATTTATACTAGTTCAATATTAAATATGATTATTTTCATTATTATTATTTCTGAGTTAAAACATAAATAGAAATACTAAACATAAAAAGGAAATAGAAATGTTTTCAACAAAACCTAATCAAAGTTGTTTTTTATGTGGATAAACTAAAAAGTTTTCCTCTTATATTTCTAGTCGAACAAATGTTTAAATAAATATAATTTAATAATTAAATATGCAATAAAATAAACTTGAAAGGGACAAAACAGAGACATTCAGGTTTACATNATAATATATGGCATATACTTTTATTATATTATCTATTACATAATATTTAGCAAAATATAATATATATAATGATCATTATATATGACATATACTTTTATTATACTACATTCTACATTTCAAATTTAGAATGAATTAGATTACAGAGAACATGCATAGATTTTATTACACAAAATGTAACAAAAGTGAAAAAGGCAATTTTCAAAATCTTATACCATTTATGTAAACATTAAAACCATACAATGGCATTTGCTTATAATATCAATAATGAATATGACCTGCTCCCTTTTGTCCAGGTTTTCATTGATTATTAGCAGATAGAGACTTGCAAGCCAGTAATTTTAATACACAGATTCAAGCGCAATTAGAAAGAAAGAATTATCAGGTTTGTTTCCTCTCCTTTCCCACTAAAGAGAAATCTGCTTGTACGTACTTGTTCTGCAGTAATCCCCCTCCCACAGACTCCTCAAGCAGGCAAATACACAAAGTCTACTGCGCCACAGCATTTCTTCCAAATCCTATGAGTGGGAATGACCGGGAGTAAGGGTCTGGGGAAGACCACAGGTGGGAATTAGTATAGGATAAAGAAGAAAAGTAAGTTAGTGTGATAATACTGAAGAGAAGAAAATTTACAGGCGGTTTGTATATAAAATGGTAACAGTTTAAGTGAAGTTAAGAAGGAAAAATACAATGCAATCTCATAACTGATTCATAAGATTAGTAATAAAGAAAATAATAAGATAAACAAGAGTATAACCAATGAATCATGAGGGACATCTGCAAGAAAAGCATTGTAGAAAAATTAGCAGAAGTTTCCAATATTATAAGCAGAAAGAGACCATTCTTAAAAAAAAAAAAAAATGCAAAGAAGCCATCTACAGTATAGCCACACAGCTTACTAACTATATTGACCTGATTTTCTTTATCTGCCTTCATTAATATGACTTTACTAATCCAAGGCCTTCATCAAGATAAATTTAATATAATATACCTAGAAATATTTTGTAGGAAAATATAAAGTTCAGTATCCCTATTCTGTTTCAGGAACTTGTTGGAAACGCACGTGTGCGCGCACACACACACATACACACATTTAAATTGAAATTGATGTCAGATTTTTTGACTTTTCAATGGATAGAATCAAATGATTGTTTAATTCCATGATGCTTCCAAACTTCCTCAAAATTCTTGTCTTGCTGTGTCCACCAGTGCTAATCTATTATGTCATAATAGTTACCTACTTCTAGTCAAGCCCTCACATTGAAGACTTCCCTTAAGTCATACTCCAAAGACTTATATATCCAGACTACTCTTTTCCTATGAGACGTTGCTAAGAATCTGTCAAGTTAATCTCCCTTACTATGGTAGGAACAAAAACAGCTTTGGTGTTTTTGTTTATCAAGGTGTCTTGATGCTACTTTCAGGGATGAGTTATTTGACAGGAAGCAGCCAACAGCATGAGGTGCTAGGCATAGCAGTAGTCTTGATAGGCTAAAGTACAATAGTTTGAAAAAGAGTATCAAGAGATAAATCCATAGCAATATGCCAGGATTCAATTCTAAACGGTTCTATGTATAATTCTTAAGAGCCTGGGTCTAAATCAAGTGGCATGCATACAAGGAGGATGTCTTAGCTAACTTTTTAGATTCTCTTAGAAACATCATTTTGAAAGCTAATAAAAATATAGTCCATTAGAATCATTAACTTAAAATTTTAAATACCAGAAATAATACTATAAGTGATTCTTTTTTTTTTTTTTTTTTTTAGATGGAGTCTTGCTCTGTTACCCAGGCTCTCGGCTCACTGCTGCAACCTCTGCCTCCTGGATACAAGGAATTCTCCTGCCTCAGCCTCCTGAGTAGCTGGGATTACAAGCGCATGCCACCACTCCCGGCTACTTTTTGTATTTTTAGCAGAGATGAGGTTTCACCATGTTGGTCATGCTGCTCTGGAACTCCTGACCTTGTAATCCACCTTCCTCGACCTCCCAAAATGCTGCGATTACAGGCATGAGACACCGGTGCCTGGCCTAAGTGATTTCAATCACACTTAGTCTAAGTGGATTGACTTAAAGTTTCTGTGATAAAGAATGTATGATATGGTAAATAAACATCATCATTTAATTTTATTTTGCAGAAAATGTTAGTATTGTGCATTTTTCCTCATAGAACAATAGCTAGAAAAAGTTATAATGCATTCATAATGTTGTTCATGTATTTTAAACAATAAAGCATCACATATTTTAGAATATTTATTTCAGTAAATACTTTAAGTCTCTTTGACCTCAATGGTTAGCTTCTAGAACAAATACTTTAATGAAATGCCACAAACACTTAGCTCTTGAAGAAACTCCGTGACTATCACAGGGAGCCTAGAAAATACAATTTTGGACTAGGCATGCTGGTTCATGCCTGCAATCCCGACATTTTGGGAGGCTGAGGCAGGCAGATCACTTGAGCCTGGGAGTTCGGGACCAGCCTGGGCAACCTGGTGAAATTCTGTCTCTACAAAAAATATACACACACAAAAATTAGCTAGACATGCCAGCACAACTGTAGTCCCAGCTACCCAGGAGGCTGAGGTGGGAAGATGGCTTGAGCCTGAGAGGCTCAGTGAGCTATGACTGCACTACTATACTCCTGCCTGGGCAACAGAGAGAGACACTGTCAGACACTGTCTCAAAATAAATACTATATAATATATATATATATATATATGATATATATACTAGGTAATATATATAATTTTCATAAAGTTATGTTTAGCGTTAAAATTCCAGAAAAAGACCAGTACAATATTTGAATATGTCATTTGTTACACTTCAGACATATTTAAAACAGGTAAAGAAAATATAAGGGATAGAGCATTCATAGACCAGTTTTGTTCAACCCTGTCTTTCTGAGCTTTTAGTGTAAGTCTATGTGAATGGCTGCTATGGCATCACACCAAGCTCATCCTGGATTTGTATTTTAAAACTGAATATATAAAATAAATTAGGAGTTGTATGAGGAGAAGTCCATGTATCGAGGAGAAGTAAGTGAATTAACTAGATAGGGTTGAAGAGGATCTTCCTCTATGTAGCGATCTCCATGGGCATTTTGGGTTGCACATTTAATGTACGATTTGCTAAAATATATAAAATGAAAGCAACTTAAGAAGTTTTACGTTTCAGTCGCTCTAAATTATACACAAAAATGAATACAAAGAATATAAAGCGAATGGAGATATATTATTACACAATAAATAAAATTGTAAAGCTGAATAAAGTCCCCCTATATGTAGGTCCATGAAAAGGAAAATAAATTTAAAATAGACTAGTATGGTAAGCCTCACTATGCAACGTAATTATTATCTTGTAAAAATATGGTAAACATAGATGACTTTATTCTACTTAATCTAATAAAGATTAAAATAGACTAGCAATGCCCTGGTAGATACTGTAAATATAAGTGTATATGAAACCGACCAATAAAATCGACCATCTTGAATAAAGTAGTTTCTATTAGAGTCTAAAACGAACTATTGTGAATGAAAAACAAAACTAGAAGAGAATTTTTTCTTCTCATATTGTAATCAAATTTCAGTCCCTTTAATGTGAAGGTGAAAACATGATTCAGAAGTTTTGAAAATATACATACTACCAAAAATAAAAGCAAAATTCCCTCTGTTCTGGGTGATGATTACAAGAATTATATGACATGTAAAATATATTTTGTAGTTTTGTTTCTTTTCAGCCCTAGTTATTAGTCATTGAGGTAGTAGACAGGCAGAATTTATTTCCCAGTCCCACGGATGAAAGAGAGAAAACTAGCAGGAACCAGCAAGATGGGCCAAAATTGTATCTCATTGCTTGTAAGCATAAGGTACTCCCACCAGCACGATAACAGTTTACAAATGCCATGGCAACCAACGTGGAAGTTGCACTTCTTTTCAAAGCAACAACCCAGAAATTACCACCCATTTTCCTAGAAAGTTCAAGATAACGGCCCAACAATTTGTATTAACCCACCCTATACGATTTGCAATTAAATTGAAACTGGTGTAAGTGGGTATAGAAAAAAACAATACACTTGGGCCAACAGCTCGTACAAATGTTTTTGGGGAACCTTTTGGGCCTGGGTTGAGTTAGCCCTGCTCTGCAGGAGGCAGTTGTGTTCAATAAAAGAGTAAAAAAAACTTCTTGTCTAATACGAACTGCTCACTATTGACATTATTTCCTGGGTGACAGCAGAACCCTCCCAAGCCTAGAGCCCCGAAGTTTGGGGCATGCCTATCCTGCATAAAAGTCTACTATATTTACTGTGTTACAGGGAAATGGGCACATTAAACGTTTATATGATAGTAAACAGAAGTTTAATGATTAAAGAAAAAATTAAAATAATATTTAAGCAATGAGCAACTGTATTACAGATGCTTAAGGCAGATATCTTATTAGCGAAGTATTTTCGTCACATATATTACATTTAACTCACAGAAGATACTACTAAACGGAGTTTTCCCATTTTGCCTTCTGAGGAAATGATACTTCGAGAAGTAAAGTTATAAACGATGACGCATTTCTATGGTAACAATGTATACCCAGCGACAGTAACAATTTAAACCATTAAACCTAATGCAACCATTAGCTGTCGTGAATCATGTTTTAATTAGCCAGCAAAGCGCAAGCTGTCTCAAAAAAAAAAAAAAATCAAACAAATTCAAAACAAAAAAAAAACTTACAATATACAAGTTAAATGTGCTGTAATGTGGCACAGGGAAAAAAAAGGCGCATGGGCAACCGTTCATAACATAATCTTTATAGACGCAGAATAACGAATATGCAAAATCATATTAGCTAACACTTACTAAAAATATGATACTATGTATACCAGCTATTATTCTAAGCCCTCTCCATAGATGCATTAACTCATGATGATCAGATAGGGGTACTAATGTTTATTCGCTATTTTAGCCACCACTGGGGTAGGCAGCAAAGGTGTTATAGTCATGATGCCACGAGTTGGGGTGGGCTAAGAAGGGAACTCCTTCATTGAGAAATGGAATTTTAGTTGGTTTGGGGAGAAAGCGAAGGCAGAGCTTGTATCCCATTAAGATACTTGAATTGACATTGATTCAACATTTAACAAAAATTTTTATTTTATTAGTGTATCTATATACGAGCCTTAAGATGATAGCTCATATTTTATAAGGAGAAACTTACATACAGCAAATTGAACAAATCTCAGCATGTAGGCAGTTTGAAATAGATGCCCCATGTAAAGACATCCCTCATTATAGACAAGGAATAACTCCTTTCCCCAATCCCAGAGTCTCCTACGTAAAACATTATAGATGGTAGACAACTTGAAAAGATAAAAACCCCCCAGGCAGCATAATAAACTGAGCTGATTAATAACAAAAGGGGAAATATTAATAAGTGCAAGGGCACATTCTTCCAAAATTTCCATTATATGTCGATTATTGCAACTCTTCAACATTAAGGCCACAGGCCACTGCGTTAATGAGTGAGCAAAACTGGCATTTGCATCTAGGCAGCTCCCTATAATTTATACTGAGTTCAATTAATAAATATGATTTATTTTTTCATTATTATTATGTTCGAGTTAGCCCAACATAAATAGACAAATACTAAAACATAAAGGAAACAGAAATGTTTCACAAAACCTAATCAAAGTTGTTTTTTATGTGGATATAACTAAAAGCTTCCTCTTATATTTGCTAGTCCGAACAAATGTTTCAAATAAATAGAATCTTAATAATTAAATATGCAATAAAATAAACTTGGAAAGGGACAAAACAGAGACATTCAAGGTTTACATTCTTCTTCTACATAAGGGCATTTCTTCTAAATTTTTGTGATGAAATTAACTGTAGTTTTTAAAGTTACATGAACTGCAATGAAAATTCTTTACAAACCCTAAGGTAAATACTCCCAAAATATGTTAATTATATGTTGATATATTTTAAAATATAAGGAAAAAAGAACAAGCACGAGAATATTCATAATCAATGATCAAGAAAGAAGCTCAGTTAATAAAGACATCTTAATAATTCAAGGATTTCTACAAGTTACTGCTTTCTCATTGTTAAGATTACTCTATCTTTCCATTCTTCACAGCCCACAGTCTTTTTGGTTATAGAGTCTTATATTTCTCACAGGACAGACCTGGTAATCTTCCTTCTTGTTTTCTACAGAAATGTTTGTATGTAACAGAAGAAATTAATAGTCTATTAATTATAAATTATAGAGGGAACATTAACGTTGGATCAGGAGATTTGGCAAAGAAACTGAATTTAATCTGCTTCAGAACCAATAATCAGGTATTGCACAAAGTTCCAACATTACCTCAACTAGCTTTTACCTCTGAAAACCAGGAAAACTTGCCTAAAATATAGGCTGTATACCCTCTGTGGAAATTATGATTCATTTGATCTGAGATGGGGCCCAAGAATGTGTATTTTAACAATTTTGCAGGTTTTGGGAATGACATTCTGAAATCTCAATCAGAAACCCTAGTTTATTATTGCTTAAATCAAGGCTTATTATTGTTTACCAAATGTAATTGTATTTGTGCAAAGTCAGTCTCAGTAGTTCTACAATGTACTAATGAAGGAAATAAATAAGCCGGAGGCCGGAGAACAGAAAGCTATTTTCTTATTTCTGCCAACTTTGCAGTTGGGGGAGTGGAGAACACACGGACTAAGTTCCTGAATTTTTTTTCTACACTGTAATATCACACTAAAGACCTAAAAGGTAATTTCAGAGAATGAAATTATATTAACTACTATTCCATCCACTAATTTTATTAACTCACTGTTTCTGCTACTTCTAACTTGCTGAGCATTACGGAAAGTTCAGAAGGCATCTATTTGGTAAAGACACCTATTTGGTAGTTGCTATATTTTAGATGCTGTTAATGGAAACCATAATAGCATTCCTTTAACTGGGCATATTTAAAAAGTGGGAGTTAGCACTTAAATATGTACATAACCATTTTTAGAAACAAAAGTATATATTTTCAATGAAAAAAATATTTTAAAATCTATTACAATCTTTCTAACATATATACATTACTTTACATTGACCCTATAGACATATGATATTGAAAACAAGACAAAATAAAGTAAAACAAACCCAGGGTTTCAGTTTAGAGGGCAAGAAAATTACACAAATCAGTAGTTAAAATATGGTGTGATTTTTTTCAATAATACAGTAGGAGTGATAGAAAAGTATGCTATATTAGGTAGGTTGATTAGGTAACAGAAGTCTTATGTAATGCTTTTCTAGCTATATTAAATTTTGGAAGATAATTCAAATGTATACATATTGGCAAAATAGGACAGATATTCCAGGGAGTAAAAGAAGTATGCATAATTTAAATATCCTAAAATACTATTTGAGAGAAATAACACGATAATTTACTACATTAAATAACCAAGCTGGTGTGTTAGTTTATTTTATGTACCTTTTGAAAGATTTGATGTTTCCGACATCCAATGATGTGGAAACTATATAGCCAAGTATCCTTTAGCTCAGTTATTCTGCTTTCTGCTATTATCATTCATCATGACGTCTCAATTGTCTTGTTCATATATGCTATTCACATATTTTGCAATGTCTAAGACATTTGCCTGTTAAGGGTGCTTCATCTTCTTTTCTGTCAGCCATGTTAAGGAACTCTAGGCTGTTGGAAAAATCAAAATGGCGATTGTTGATAATAACATGTTTTTTGTTTGTTTGTTTGTTTTGTTTTTGTTTTTTTTTGGTTGCTATTGTTTATTTTCCCCCATCTAGAAGTCGATAAAACTTTGGATGCAATAGAAATGGAGGTAAATGCAAACACATTAATTATTTAGAAAGCATATACTTAGAATATATTTTGAACAAACTATAATCAATGTAAGAGTATGAAGCTACTAAGGAATATGTGTGAAAGGAAGGGGAAAGTTGAGATTGTATAAATATCTCAAGCATAACTCAATATAGAAACATCTCTTCATTTACCAATTAAATTTACTCACTAATAAAAGCTGGACAAGGAAAAATAATTGGGTAAATCTACCCTTTTGAGAGATGTCATGCCAAATTATTGAGTAACTTTGTCCAATTTATGATATTTATGACTAGAGTTTCTATTTTCCTGGAAATAATTAACAGGCTATCATTTAAAAAATTCTTCAGATTTTGAAACAGCAAAATAAAACTGTAGAATAGCATAGAATATGAAGGTTTTAACTGCCCCAGGCTATGATAATGGGATTTCTGTAAAGTTTATAAAAGAGAAGGCTATAGGAAATATCTTGCTAACACAAGAGGACTTCCTAAGAATTTATGAATTGAGATACCCTTTGAAGATTTATGGGTAACACTCTTGCCCTCTTGGAAGAGTGAAATAAGTTCTTTAATGGTATCTCATTTCCTGTAACATTTTTCTGTACTTAGTATTTGAAACAATATACTCAACCAGACAGCTGATATTTAGTGTAAGCAAAAACCATAGTGAAAATCACAGAAAGAATTGACACGTTTTCATTGGCATAATGTTGCTGAATATTAAAAATAGGCTCTACTTTAGTTTGCTAAACATTTATTTTTATTGTAATCACATACACATACATACACTAGATTTTTATATGTAAACTGAGAGCACTGATAAATATAAATTAGGTTGGTAGAGGAATAGATTTTATGACTGTAGTATTCTGTTAAGGACATTCTGCTAATAGAAGAGACTTCCCCCCAAAAATGCAATTAGTCTATTTCTCCTGGATTGTAGCTGAAAAGTAGATTAGAACAGATCACCTTTCTTTACCAGTAAATAGATCTACAGAAAGATAACATCATTAGGGTCTCAATCGGTCTTTACAATATTTCATATACAGTGTCTGATGCTCAATAAAAATTAACAAGGGAAACTGGAAAAAAAATGGCCAAGAAAGAAAGTAAAACAAAAAGAATGGAAATAAAACACAAGGTAATAGAGTTACACAATAAGGATATATAAATATATATAATTATTATGCTAAGGAATTTACCATGGAAAGTCTTTACCAGATTGTAGGAGCCTATACGAAAGAATCACAAGAAAATATTTAAAGCTAAATATACCACATGTTTGTTTGGCCTGTCATAACAAAATACTACAAATCTGATAGCTTATTTTAAAAAGGAAGAAGTTTACTTTCACAGGTCTAGAATCAGGGAATGCTAAGATCAAAGCAAATTCTTGTCTGTTAAGGACCTGCTTACTGGTTCATAGATGGAGTTTCTAGCTGAGTCTTCACATGATGCAAGAGGAGAAGACACTTCTCTGGGGCTTCTTTTAAAAGAGCAATAATCATTTATGAAAGCTCTACCTCAATACCTAGTCATCTCTCAAAGACTCTACCTCCTAATGCTATCATATTGGTGATTAGATTTCAACATATAAATTTGTGAGGAGAGGGACACAAATATTCAGACAGTAGCAGATATGAAGGACTCAGAAGACAAGTTTAACATCAGATTAGACACTGATTAAAACTGAAATTTAAGCTTGGAAATAAATCAGAAGGAAATATTCAAATTGACAGAAAAGCCAGGAATAACAATAGAGAAAAGAACATAGGAGCCACGTACAACAGTCAAAGATAAATATCAAGTTTCACTTGACAAGTATAGTTGGGGAACCCATGCCCTGGCACTGGAGCAAATCTCTCACTTAATCAATGTGATAGCCCCTGGCTCTGCTTTCATAAGTTGTTTCTTTGATCCTGTATTAATATATTGACTTTGTTAGACACGATTAATACATATATGACCCCGGAATTCTAGACTTGGGTTTTGAGGTAGACTGAATAATTCTCCCCAAACTGCAAATATCCTAATTCCAGAAATCTGTGAATATGTTACATTACATTCAAAGAAATTTTGCAGATGTGATTAAGAACTCTATGATAAGAGGATTATCCTCCATTATCTAGGTAGGCTCAATATAATCACAATAGCACTTATAAGAAAAAGCCAGGAAGTCAGACAAGACAGATAGTGCTATGCTGCTGACTTTGAAAATGGAGGCAGAGTCCTTGAGCCACAGGATGTAGGCAGTATCTAGCAGCTGGAAACGCACAGAAAGGTTCTCCCTAGAGTATACAGAAGAAATGCAGCCCTGAAGGCCCATTTTAGACCATTACCGCCAGAACTTAAGAGAATATATTTGTGATTTTAAATAGCTAAATTTATAGTTATTTTTATGGCAGCAATTAGAAATTAATATAGAACTGTCTACAGTACAAGTAATTGGTAAGATTTAGGAATTATTTCTTTTTAGTGTAGTTGTTATTTCAAAAGTGTATCATGAGAAGGTGATTGTGTGAATTTTGAGTATGAATGATGTCAAATATAGTTTTGTACTCAGCATTCATTTCCATCCTCTTCTCCCTTGGATTTTTTGATTTTCCAAAATAAAATAAAATAAAATAAAATGGCTTTCACAAGGTGTCTTTCAGTGGTGAGAGCTCCGTAGAGAGAACAACCATTCAAGTTTGCCTGTGACTGTCTCTGTCTCAGCACTGAAAATGTTATATATGGGAAATCTTTCAATCCCAGGTAAGCCAGTAATTTGACATTATGTCTTTCCTGAACAAAAGACATAATTTTTTTTGTTTTGCCTTTGTGGATCATATTTTCTTAACCAGGAGTACATGAGCACAAAGAGACACTTGAATAGAGTTTAGGGATTCATAAACTTGAATGAGAATATGTTACGTTTTCATTCTCACTGAGGTCTAATTGAAATGTACTGTTGCTTTCAATTATGAGTACAGGCAACAAATATTAACAATATCATGGCTTGTCACTAATAGAATTTACAGGTATTTTGTATCACATTTACAATTGTAAATATTTTGAACTATCCTTTATGTTTATCATTCTAAAAGTATGGCAGTTTTATAAATAGAGCAAAGTATGATATATAATAGATTAATAAAGAAACATGTATTACTATGTCACAGTTTCTAATACTTTGATATCTATGTCAATATAATTTATTTTGTATTCTTAAGGTTTTTTGTTTAAAACATCGTTTTGAGAAAGGATCAGCTTCACCAGACTGCCAAATGGGTTCTTGGAACAAAAAGGTTAAAAACACTCTTCTAGATTGAATTACACTACTAAAAATGGAGAAGGCAAGAAGCATCTATTTGCATAACTGATGTTTCTGCCAAATCCAGAACTGATGGAATTTATATCTCCTAACACAGATTACTTCTCTAGATGATATTGGAAGAAATATGTTAGAATGACAGGTGTATAGTCTTGTACAAAGAGATAAATTAATGATAGATACATGTCCAAGGTTCTGAATGGTGAACAGACATATAGACCAGAAAGATCCCAAAAATTTTTTTTAGGGAGAACAATCAAGGTATAAGGACTCATTTAAGTATAGGTGTTCCAGGAAAGTTGGCATGACAAGGTATTATCATTTGTAAAGCCAATGTGTACAATTTTAAATCCATGAATGTTTTTATTCAGATTTCCTAATACGAATAAGAGGTGTCTCACTTAGGAGAAATAAAAAGTTGTGAAATTGATTAAACTTTAGACTAAGTTAAAACCTGATTAAAAGAAACTACACAATTAACACGCTGAAAAATGGGAGTTCCCAAGATGAAACATGCCCACGTCTCTTGGTTCTAGAAGTCTGTCAAGTCCAAGTACCCAGTCTGTACTATAGAAAATGGCAGAAAACGAGGGTGCACAGAACTTAATTATTGATATTTGTTTACAATTTAGCGTGGCTATACAAACTTTTTGTGAAAAAGCATGGACGGTTGTCCATTCATAGGAAGCATGAATGAAAATCCAGTTCCTAGAAGCAAAGCATTGGCTGGATTTGTAATGACTATTTTATTTCAATAGGTATAAGATAGTAGATCAATTAAGTGTCATCAGACTTGTGTCTGACTGAATAGCAAGGCCAGCAATTGGTAGAAGTCATATAAAACACACGGATTGTGTGATGATGTCAATTAAAGCTTCTTGGAAGCCAGATTAAATTTCAGATAAATATAAAACCATGGACCCTAAATTCAGGATACTTAGAATGTGGCTCAATTCTTTCTTTGGAGCTCCCAGGAGGTTTCCCACCAAAGTGTAAATAATGTCTTACATCTTCTCATGCAGTAAAATATTTTACACTTTATAGCTAGTACATCAGTACATCGTGTCTGTAGCCTTCAACGCTCCAGTTTTGTGTCTCTGAAAACTAAATGATGCTTGGAATATAATAATAGGTTAAGTAAGGTCTTAACCCCAGTTGCATCCACCTCAGCCATAAGCCTAGAGATGCTAGCAAACTGTGAACTTGAGCAAAGATTTATAGTCTTAGATCTAATTTATTTTTTGTTGTTTTGTACTGAGGTAGACCAGTCAGTTCAAATAGCACTCTCATAGAATGGTAGACAGTGACCACAGACAGCTCTGTCCATTACTGTCAGGTCACAGAATGAATTCTCCATATGTTGATAATGGAGGACATCAATGTTATACCGAATTTTAGAGTAGCTATGCCTTGTTAATATCCATATTACAGGAGGGAAATAAAGAATTTAAGGAGATATGCTTTTTGGAATAAAACAATTAAAGTAAAGGGGGAACAAAGTCATGTTTGGGTCAATTATCTGTGGCATAATGAGATCTGAACTCCCTTTCAAAGAAAAGGCAGGAGATACAAAAGACAATGGCAGAACCAAGTGCAGTTGGCCCTGCAAATCTGTGCATTTTGCATTCATAGATTCAGTTAACCATGGACTCAAAATGTTCAGAAAAATAATGTCTGTACTGAATATGTACAGACTTCTTTTACTATTCCCTAAGCAATACAGTATAACAACTATTTACATAGAATTTACATTGTATTAAGTATTATAAGTAATCTGGAGGTGATTTTAAGTATGCAGGAGGATGTGCATAGGTTATGCACAAATACTACCCCATTTTATACTGTGGACTTCAGCATCCACAAATTTTGGTATCCATGGGGGTCCTGGAACCAGTGCCCTACGGATACCAAGAGATAACTGTAATTGGGCTATCGCCCATGTAAATAGATATAAAAAGCTGATGATTATAGCACTGAGGAATTCTTGAGCAAAATTTTCCCATAATACTGTGAGGTAATCTATCCTTAAGCATAACTTGTTGAGACAATTACTGGGACTCTGGTGAGGAGCATTGCCTATCCTGGAATAAATTAAGAGGGACAGTAGCTGGAGTATACTTTCAATTTTAGCAGAAAGGGCAGCAGTTATATATGGCATGATCTTCCCATGGCAGGTCATTTGAGCACGTTAGGCACAAAAACTGGAGCCAGGATAGCTAAAGTTTCAGCTTTTATTATATCTGCTAATATTCTGTTGGTCAAACTCTATAAAGATTAGTACTGAATGTACTCTGCCATAGTAGGAGGAAAACATCTTGGAGGACAATTTGAAAACATATAAAAATGGTGCAAATTCACACTTCTTACAATACAGTTGGATATGTATCCTATCAGATGTATATTATGATGATTATCTCTGAGAAATCAAGATAAACAAAAGGAACAGTGTATACAAATGCTTTTATTATATTCGATGTTTATTTCTAGTTGGGGTGAGGACAAAGTAGGTTTGAAATAAGGCAAACATGTTAAAATGAGATGATTTCTGATGGTGGTCACACAGTACTTGTATTACCTGTATACATTAATAATGAGAACCTTATTTTAATCATTGTACTTTACTAACTACCAGGACTACTTCAAATTTATAATAAAATGAAAAATTAATTGCTATAAAATTTTCTTTAAAGCATCTCTAAAATTTAGCATTATTATTGTTGAATTAAATGCATTTCTCTTAGTAGGCTGTAAATCACAAACCAAAAGACGCTTTATCTCAATTTTTTAATATTCATAATAAGGTCTGCAACTAATCTAATACACAAATTTAAGAAACAATTATAGAGTAAATTAAAAATATGGTAAATGTCGGGATTTTCCTATGACCACACAGTAATTGTCAGAGCAAGGATTATAGCCAAGGCATCTGAGATCCAGAGTTCATGATCTTAATTTAATGCAATCCTGTTTTTGTTATGTGAGTAGATAGCTCTTTTTCACAATTGTTACTAAATTACAAGAACCCTCATTGTTAAAGTATTCTATTTAAATCTTTGTAGACATCTTAATGGTTAGGGATGAGTAAAACATAAATCACATCAGATATTTCAAATAACTTAAAATAGAAAAAAAATATGTATTAGATAATTGTAAGAAAAAAAAACAAAACAAAACACTGAGAAATCACTGCGGTAGGAAATTCCTAAAGGAAGCCTGATGGCTGTGAGAAGTGTGAATAATTTGAGTTTTGAAAATATAAAAGTTTGGAGGGACCCTGAAATGCTGAGATTTGTAATCAGAACTATAACAGAGAAGTGGTTTCTGCAAAGAGAAAAATAATGGTTACGAAAATAAAATCACTAGTACTTTAGGATATTGGCATTATTCTCACCTAATAGCAACTGGGAAACCAGAATGTAAATGAGTACATAAAGCTAAGTCTTTCAAACTTAATTTTATGGATTTTTGTTTGTTTGTTTGTTTTCTATTTCCATTGCAACACACTAACTTTCTAGGCTAGATCCACGTTTAAATCAATATTCAAACATTGATCTGATAAGGCAATGTAAAATCACTGCTATTATTAAGAATTAAATTTTCATCAGGTATTATGACAATCCACTAAAGAACTATTTTATGGTATAGGTTGCTAGTGGTGGAGTCTCAGATTTTTTTTTTCTCAATCTTAGTAAATACTTACGTATAATTTATAAATAAAGTATATCCCATCACTACTATTTCATATTTTGTTTTTAATTTTAATGTATTTTATTAATATAATTTTAATTGACAGCCAGGACAGCAGCTCAGGCCTGTAATTGTAGTACTTTGCAAGGAAGAGGCAGGCAGATTGCTTGAGCTAGGAAGTTTGAGACAAGCCTGAGCAACATGGTGAAACTGTCTCTACAAAAAATACAAAAATTAGCAGGACATGGTCTCTACTAAAAACGCAAAAACTAGCTGGGCATGGTGGCGTGCACCTGTAGGCCCAGCTACTCTGGAGGCTGAGGCAGGAGAATTGTTTGAACCTGGGAGGCAGAGGTTGCAGTGAGACGAGATTGCGCCACTGCACTCCAGCCTGGTGATAGAGTGAGACTCCGTCTCAAAACAAAACAAAATCAAAATAAAATGAGCCAGACATGGTGGCACACGTCTGTGGAGGCAGAGGTTGCAGTGACCACTGCACTCCAGCCTGGGTGATGTAGTGAAACTCTGACTCAAAATAAATAAATAAATAAATAAAATATGTTTTAATTGACAATTCATAATTGCATACATTTATGGGGTACAATGTGATGGTTTGATATATGTATAACATATACAATGATTAAGCAAAATTAATTAATATATTTATCACGCCTCTTGCTTATTATTTATGATGAAACATTTGAAATGTACAACCTTACTTATTTTGAAATATATAACACATTACTATTGATTATAGTTACTCTGCTGTACAATAAATCTCAAAACAATCCTCTTCTAAATCTGTAATTTTACCCTTTGGTAAACAACTGACTTTTTCTTTCCCTTACCCTCCATCCCTAGTCTCTAGTAAACATCATTCTACTCTTCTTGTATGAATTCAACTTTTTTAGATTCTACTCATAATTGAGACATGAAGTATTTATCTTTCTGTGCCTGGCTTATTTCACTTAGCATAATGCCCTCTGGGTTCATCTATGTTGTCACAAATGACACTGTTTCCTTCTTTTTTAAGGCTGAATAGTCTTTGTTGTGTATATACCACATTTTCTTTATGTATTCATTCACCGATGGACACTTAAGTTGGTTATATATCTTGGATATTGATAAAAAATATACTGAAATGAACATGAGAGTACAGATATCCATTTGACATATTGATGTTCATTCCTTTGAATATATACCCAGAAGTGGGGTTACTGGAGCATATGGTAGTTTATTTATTTATTTATTTATTTATTTAGTTTTTAGTTTTTTGAGGAACCTCCATACTGTTTTCAATCATATCTGTAGTAGTTTACATTCCCATCGACAATGTGCAAGAGTTCACTTTCCTCCACATTTTTGCCAACACTATTCCTTTTTTTTTTTTTTTTGATAAAAGCTGTTTTAACAGGTATGGGGTGATATCTCAGTAGTGCAGTTTCAATTTGCATTTCCCTAATGATTAGTGGATGTCAAGTACTTTTTCATGTTCCTGTTGGCTATTTCTACGTCTTCTTTTGAGAAAAGTTTGTTCAGGTCCTTTGCCCATTTGTTAATCAGTTTGTTTCCTTGCTATTGAGTCATTTGGAAGCCTTTTTATTTTGGAAATTAACCCATTATCTGATGTATGGTTTGCAAATATTTTCTTCCTTTCTGTGAACTGTCTCTTCACTTTGTTAATTGTTCCTTTGTTGTGGATAAGTTTTTCAGTTTCAAGCCGTCTCATTTGTCTATTTTTGCTTTAGTTGCCTGTGCCTTTGAGGTCATATCCAGAAAATCATTGCCCAGAGCCCAGACCAATATCATGAAGCTTTTACTCTAGTGGTTTTAAGTTTCAGGTTTTAAATTTAAGTCTTTAATCTCTTTTGAATTGACTTTTGTCTATGATGTCAGATAAAGATCCCATTTATTCTGCATGTGAATAGCCAGTATTCCCAACGCCATTTATGAAAAAGGCTGTCCTTTCCCCATTATGTTCTTGGTACCTTTGTCAAAAAGCAATTGACTATAAATGCATGGATTTATAACATTGTAGTTACAAATATAACCTAAATATATCCAAAGTTACTTTTGGGACAGCTCTGTGTAGCAGATCAAATTGTGTAAATTAAGACATCAGCCTTAGTTCACTTACTTTTGAGGCAGAGGAAGACTGTTTCTTTTCAACTTGGTTAGATTTCTTTCCTTCTTTTATTTTCAGCAGGAGTGGCTGCTGACTTCCTTTTAGAATTTTCAATATATTGAAGAGATGAATTTTCTCAAGACTACAAATCATGTGAATTTCAATCTATAGTCCCATCTTTCATTTTTCCCTTTCCTTTATACTATCAACTCTTTACATTTTATTTCAACTAACAGTTTCAATGAAAATGAAAAGGGCACCTGAATTTGTTTCCTAATTTCCAGAAGAGAACCCCCACTCTTTCTGAATATGAAGTGTAAGTTATAGAGTAAGATAATAAATAAGCCAACAGCTGGTGTTACATGTGATTAATTTTAGAAGTCATTGCTTCTAATCAAAGGGTTATATTGTACCTTCAGTGGTTTCCTGCTGTTTTCTCTTTCATCTTATTAAACATCTTATTTAATGATTAACACATTGTCAGAACCCTAAAGGCAAAGTACGCAAGAAATTTCTTGTAACTTTAAGCAAAACTATGCCAGAGGGCTTTATTTTTAATTTGTGTCATACAATTAAAATGCAATTTTATAAACTTTACTGGAAATACAGTAGAAATAAAATGGAAAATATTTTCCCTTGAAAATTTTAAATATAAAATAAAGAGTAATTTTTAAAGCCTACAATGAGCAATGTATAATATTTTGTCTTATGTCTGGGTAGTTTTTGGAAGTTTCACTCTATTTAATAACTATGTCCCTCTTCTCCACCTCAAAGAAGCTCCTACTATAATTTTGGTGTACATTCTTGTTTGGTGTACATTCTTAACACTTTAAAGTATAATATGAAGTTATATTTGGTATATTCAAAAAGTTGTGCAACAATAATCTTACCTAATTCCAGAACATTTTTATTGTCCCTAAAAGAAGCTCCATAACCATTAGCAGACATACCCTTCTCTTTCTATCTTCTGATAAACATTAATTTATTTTTTGACTCTAGATTTGCCTATTGTGGATGGGCATTTTGTATAAATAAAATCAAGTTGCATGTGGCTTTGAGTCTGACTTCTTTCACTTGCTTTAATATTTTCAAAGTTTATTTGTGTTGTAGTTTGTATCAGTATTTCACCCTTATGGCTAGACAATATTCTATTTTATGGATATGCCATTTTGTGTGTTTATTAATTTATGGACATAAGAATTGTTTCCAATTTCTGGCTATTATAAAAATCCTGCTATGAACATTCACATAGAAGTTTTTTGTGTAATCATATGTTTTAGGTTTCCTGTGTATATACTTAGGAGTGGAATTGCCTGGTCATGAGATAATTCTGTATTTTACTTTCTGAAGAAGTGCCTGTTTTCCAAAGCAACTATTCCATTTTACTATTCCACCAGCAATGTGTAAAAAGCAACGTTTGATGTCTCTTTGACCATGTAGGATCATTGAGAACCAAGTACTTTTATTTAAGGGAAAGAGTTGATCTAGGCCCACAAAAGTTTCTCTGAAAAATTCCCACCTACACACATATAGACGTTTCATGTTTGCTACTTTCTTAGGGAATAATTTTTTTAAAAAAGGACTCAGTGCTAGACTTCTGTATATTTTTAATAAGGCTAAGCTAAGAGGTTGGAGCAGTGCTTCCTGTTCTCTAGTCTGAAACTCAGAAAAGTTAACTTCTTGTATAAATGAAAACTCAGAATTCCTTCCTCTAGGGCTGACCAATAGCCAGTCCTCCCAATATTCATATCACCAACCAATGTGCAAAACCCATTACTGTTTAATTGTCATGGATGAACAAGGGTCCTAGAATTTTCTTATATCTGATTTCCTTCCTATGAGTTACTGCTCTGAGATTCCTCTTTTCTGATGAACACTGTCTTTAGATATGGATGTTTTACGAAATGTAGACCTGGAACATCACTGAAAGGAGAGTTTAACTGTGGGACTGCTCAAGGTTGAATAAGCAGAGCCTTATCTTTTAATGTTTCACCCTCCTTCCCCTTCTTGATTCTGCGTTGATGCTAAAAGACAGGAATAACTTAGAGTCTGGGATATAATTCTTTATCTTCTCTCTCTAGGAAAGCTCTATCATTCATTTTTCATGAAAAAATATTACTTTCTACATTGAATTAGCTGAGACCCAATCTCATGTTATTTTTTTATTTTTATAGTGGATAGAAATATTTTCTATTTTCCATCATTGTAAAAACTTAAATAAAGAAGAGTTTTCTACAAGTGATCCTCAATCTATATTTTAGTCAGTAATGCTCTGCTGACAAAGGGCTCACAGTCTCAGATTACAAGCAGCAATATGCCTCATCAGGCATATTGGGTTCTGTTTCTTTAGGTCATGAATGAATCTTTAGGATACAACCAGAGCCTTTTAGAAACTTAATACTTCTCTGTAGACAAGCCGTAAAAACAGAACTAGATTGTCCTAGAGACAGGTAAGATGGGGAGAAAACTGATGAACATGACAGGAGGGACGTTCTTCTCCTGCAGGTACCCTGAATTCTTAATAATCTATTATACAGCCACTAATCTCTGTGTTTGAAATTTTACCCTGCATCTTTCTACCACACCCAGGTGGATAATCTGTGAACTTTGAATAAAAACTTTAGTCCTTCCTCTAACCCTTGCCTGTGCTTCACGTTTCCTCAGAGGATGGATTGAAAAACTATGACCAATCTACCAAATTCAGCCTGATGTTTGTTTTTGTACAACCCACATAGTAAAAACAGACTTTTACAGATTGGCATCTACAATTGATTAGGCCCATTGACTTTGTCTCATTGAGTTTATTTTTTAACAGCTTTAGGGGTACACGTGATTTACTCTCCTTTGCAATTCTCTGACTTTGGTTTCTCAAGCTGCCACCATCTCACCCAGCCCCTAGAAGGGTGCTCTTCCATGTGAAAACAATTTTAGCAAGCTCTGATACAGCCAAAAACTGAAAATATAACTGAGTTTCTACCACTTTCACAAAGATTTTACAAAATATAAAAGAGAAAAGGAATAAAAAAAACGGAATTTTCATATTCCTGTCACGAACACACAATAAGAAAATATTTAAAATCACAAGTACAACATGATTTCAAATCCTTTCTCTCTCACATACCAACTTTATGAATAATTAAGAGTAAGTCATTTTCCTCATCATTATTCTGTGTTTTAAGTCTCAAATATGGAGATTTAAATCTCCAGTGATTATAGTATATGTAATCAAACCTTGGTCCCTAATAGGCACTCTATAAATGGTGGCTATGATTAAGGATGGCAATGGAATCAAGAAGAGCTTTACTGGACCTGACATTTCTTTATTCAGATATAGCTAAATTCTAGTTTTTGATGGCCCGCACCACTTTGTAGTAATATCTAGAAAACCCCATTTTTTCTGGGTGCAATTGGCATAGGTCTTGGCCCAAAAATCCATGGATAACCCTTCTACAAGCCTGTAGATCAATTCTTCCTAGCAAGGAAGAATGCTTCATTCTGTTTCGCATATTAAGAATATTGTAATACCCTTGATGTAGTGTGTCAGGAGTTTCCCAAGATCACCCTCAGGTTCTTTGACTTGCTAGAATGGCTCACAGAACTTGGAAAAGTAAAGCTGCCAATCTCATGGGTATTCTTTATTATGGCAAATGTGTACAGATTAAAATAAAAGAACAAGGTTCATACAGTGGAGTCTGGGAAAAACTAGGCACGAGCTTGTGTTCTCCCAGTGGAGTCTCATGCACAGTGCTTAATTCTCCCAGCAATGATGTGAGTCAACATTTACAAAAGTTATTTCCAACTATGGAAGATCATCTGAGCCTTGGGTCCAGGATTTTTAGGGGAGGGTCAATTATACAAACATGGGATAGTCAAATGACTATTCAGTCTTCAGTTCTCCACCCTGCAGAGGTCAAACTGATAAAGTATGGACCAGGGCCTCAGGTGGACAAAAACAGATATTGGCTCTAAATCACATTATTTAGTAAAGACTGTCTGGCGTGGGTCAAGGTCTCAGGTATGCAAAGCCTGTAATGGTTAGTTTTATGGGTCAATTTGACTAGAATGCCCAGATACATGATAAAACATTCTTTCTGGGTATGTTTTTTGGGGTATTTTCAAAAGAGATTAGCATTGTAGTTTTTAAATTAAGTAAAGAAGATGATCCTCACCAATGTGAGGGGCATCATCCAACATGGTGAGGACAGGAATAGAACAAAAAGGTGAAAGGAAGGCAAATTCTCTCTGTCTTCCTGTGCTTGCACTTAAACATCCATCTTCTCCTGCACTTGGACATTAGATCCTCTGGTTCTCAGGCCTGTAGGCTTGGACTAAAACTATTTAGGTTGGTGTAAAAGTAATTAGTCTTTGCCGTTAGTTTCATTAATACCAGCATTTCTGGGCCTCCAGCTTGCAGAAGACAGATGCTGGGACTTCTCAGCCTCCATAATCATATGAGCCAATTCCTCATAATAAATATTTTTCTAAGATAAATGCTGTATGTTCACATTTATACGTGGAAGCTTAAAATTTGATCTCATAAAGGTAGAGAGTAGAATAGGCATTACTAGAGGCAGGGAAGAGTATGTGGGAATAGAGACAGTCAAAGGTTGATTAACAGATGCACAAGTACAGCTATAAATGAAGAATAAATTGTAGTGGTCTACAGCACTATAGGGTAACTATAATTACAAATAACTCATTGTGTATTTTAAATAAATAGGAAAGTGTATTTGAATGTTCTCAACACAAAAAATGATCAATGTTTGGGGTGATGGATATGCTAAGTATCCTGATATAATCATTATAAATTATATACATGTATCAAAATATTATCCCATACACATGTAAAATTATGTGTCAATTAAAAATGATAATGAAGGTGAAGAAAGTTCATTCTCTATATCTATATATATATGCTCTTTGTTTTGTTTCTGTAAAGAGCCCTCACTAATATGAAGACATACTTTACCAGACTCAAATTGTCCAAGGCTCAAAGTTAATATTCTAGGAGCCAAAGACTAATCATTTCTTTGAAACATGCAGGGTTTGAGCACCCTAAGTCTGCTAAGCACCCTAACTCTTTATTAAACAGGCACCCTCAAAGTCTTACATAAAAAATGAGCTTTAAAAGACTCATCTGCCTCTCATTTAAACTCAACCCTGCCTTGCCATCTTTCTTTTTCGTCATATAGCAGAAACAGCACCTTACCCCATGGAGCTGACACTTCACTGCATTTCAGCCTCTTCAGGCACCTCACATCTTCCAGAGAATCCCTTTGCTTCAGAATTTTCTTATGTTTTGAACCCCAGTGTTCAGTCAGATTTCACTTAGCTTTATATTTTTCTTCAACTCTTTTCTACATGAGAATAAATGTGTTCCATATTTGCTTTATCATATATTATGTAGACTTTGGTATTTATTCTTCATTTACTTTTCACAAATCAATATAGTTGTCATTTTCTACTAGTTGAACAAGATCGTTGCCAGTTTATTTCAGAATATAAACAAATATATGGGAGCAAATATCCCACGACTCTGTGTTCCATGCACCATGCTAAATATGTATTGAGAAATCCATAGCTGAATGAAGATTTTCAAATTGCATTTCAAATGCAATTTGAAAATCTTAGTATGCCAATTTTTGGTGTGATAACTGTGATTCACCAGGTTCTTCACTGAGAAAATGGCAATTTACATGTTGAAAACTTAAGGCAATTAATCATGAGATTTTGTTACATATTCCAATGTCAAATATTAAATAATGACTTTAATGGCAAAAGAAAGAATATCAAATTATTGTACTTGGTTTATTTTGTCACAAATGCATACATTATATAAAAGTATCTTTGGAATAATTTCTTGTAAAGCAAATTCTTTATCTGAAATACTATATTTTCCAAGTACAACTTTTAAGAAATCTTACACAGATACAGAATTTTAAGGCTTTGATATAACATAATTACTTTAATAAACAAAATGCTTTTCAAACCACAAAGAACTGCAATATTAGATGGTAATCAATATTTCTTTATTTTCTCTGCTTCTCTTACCCAAATGAGAACAAACTAAATACCTTTATTTGTACAGGGCATGTATCATTCAGGGTTCTCCAGAGAAACATAAGAAAAATATGAATGTGTGTATGTTTTATATATATATATAAAATATGTTATAATATATTTTATATATTATAACATTTTATTTACTTATCTATTTGAAGAAATTGGTTTATGTGACTGTGGAGTCTCTGGTAAGTCCAAAATTGGGACAGGTCATCAGGCTGAAAACTCAAACAGGAGTTCATAATTACACTGTTGAGACAGAACTCCTTCTCAGAGAAAACTTAATTTTTGCCCTTAAGGCTTTGAACTGATTATATGAAGCCTACCTTCATTATCAAGGGTCACCTCCTCTACTAAAAGTTACCAGATTGTAGATATTAGCCAAAACACCCAATAGTTTCACAGCAATACCTAGAAGTGTTAGATACTCTAGCTTAGACACGGTGACACAAAAAACTAACCATGCATCACAGGGTAGAAAACGGGTTTCTACCCATTTCATTTACACAATGAAGCATAAAATTTGTTTAACAATGCAGATTATTACACCCGAAGATGCAAACAGCTATAGACTGTCAGCTAACAGAACTCTTTGCAGCTTAATTTAAATTCTATCCGTGGTTGATCCAGTACTTTTTCTTTAAGCTCACATACACTTTTGTGGACTATCTGAGTACTCTAAAACTGCATGCTGCATTTTACACACCAGACATTAAAATCCACAGAAGAAACAAAATTATTACATATTCCAAGATGGAAGGAGCATCATTGACTAAGGACAAATATAAATGTTACAGGCTTACAAAAATTAAATCAAAAGCTCAAATGAAAGGCTTTTGGAGAATTTCCAAAACAGCAAATGTTTCAATGTTGTGTTCAGAGGAAGTAGAAAGACAGAAAAGCTAACTGCAGTTTATGGAGTTCTGTAACAGATAAATGACTGCAGTTCACAAACTCTGGTTTTGACTATGTATTACTTACCAAAAAAACACTACCAAAGATATTTAAAAAGTAGAATTAACATTCATTTGATGTAATTAAAGCTGAGAATTCTTAAAAAGATGCTATGGAAGAATTCAACTGTCCTAAATTTCTGTCCTCTAATTCCAGATGATTAGCAATTTACAGAAGAATTGACCAATATATTGTTAATTCCCAATCTGTAAGGAATAATTGAGAACATGAGAGATACTTAAAGAGGGTGAAAAGGGACACATTAGTAATGTCTTTAAAACAAATACAGGCATTTTATATACCAGTGCTCTCTGGTAGGAATACACAGTAGAGCACATTTGTCATATTAAATTTTCTAGCTGTCACAACTAAAAACAAAAAGAAGCAGGTGAAATGACTCTTAGCAATATATTTTATTTAACCCTATACATCCAAAATAATATCATTTCTACATGTAATCAACATAAAATTACTAGTGAGCTATTTTACATTTTTTAAAATATTTGGCATGAATTTTATACCTCAACTTGTACACTACATTTTTATTAGGCAGTCAATAATCAAATATTAAAAATTAATTTTCCTTAATGTTTTTATCTGTATTGAAGTTTTAAATTTTCAGTTCCATTTTGTCTAAGAAAAGAAAACATACTGTCTCTTTTGTGAACACACGGATATTAATAGCAGATTAAAAGACATGTTCAATAAATTGAAAAGCAGCTTTAATTATATTGATATGAAGAAATAAATATTTTATTTTTGCAGTCAGTTTACATAACACTGTTGATTCTAATTAATGTCTTGACTATTGATTAATGTTAGAGGAATGTAAAAAACGTTTTTTTAATATTTTTATAGAATGAAAAATGTTCATTTCTACTTAAATTGTTATACCAGAATAGTTAAATTACATATAAGGTTTTCATTTTCTTCAGTTTCATAGTTATCTTATTTTTATGCAGCATATTATCATTGAGCAAATGAAAATTTCACTGCTATTATTTTCCTCTCATTTAAATTATTTTCTTCCATGCATTAGTTTTCTCTCAGGATAAACTAGAAAGGAAGATAACAACACAGAAAATAGTTACAAATTTTTTCCATGGAATAACCAGTGAGTATGGCAAAAAGGGAAAAAAAAAAAGATTGTTAAATTCATTGTATCTTTTATTTTTTATTTTTATTGATTGATTGATTGATTGATTGATCAGAGTCTCCCTCTGTTGCCCAGGCTGGAGTGCCATGGCGCAATCTTGACTCACTGCAATCTCCGCCTCCCGAGTTCAAGCAATTCTCCTGCCTCAGCCTCCTAAGTAGCTGGGATTACAGGCGTGCGCCACCACACCCAGCTAATTTCTGTATTTTTAGCAGAGATGGGGTTTCACCATGTTGGTCAGGCTGGTCTCAAACTCCTGATCTCGTGATCCGCCTGCCTCGGCCTCCCAATGTGCTGGGATTACAGGCATGAGCCACTACGCCTGGCCTCATTGTATCTTATTTAACAGTTCTATAACCTGTCTATATTCTGTGGCATTTACACGTATATAATGAATGATTATAGCAACAATATGCATGACATTTGTTAATAGAATTTTCTTTGTAAAACAGAGACAATTATATTTAATATAGCATATAGTCACATGATTCAATAAAGGAAACATTAATTTCCTCTCTTATCTATTAAAAATCTTATTTGACAAACATAAATGATTCAAATATTTCTACCCCACAAGTTTGATATTTTTTAGCTGTAGATTGAAATTTTGTTGTAAATTTAAAAGGCTTTGTAGACAAAACTTTCTCCCCTTTCCTAACTAACCTTTGATGTTGTTATAAATATGTTTTATCATCAACTATGTGGTGGTTTAAGATATTTAACTTTTTGTAAACTTTCTTTTTTAGTGTTTACTTCTTTATTTCCAACAAATTTCTATAAATTAAATGGTAGTTTACTTTACCATTTACTGATCTAAAATACTTTTATTTTTGTGTTAGAATCCAAGGTATTTTAATACTTGTACAAGCTTATATGTTTAGCTCCTACTGAATGACAATTTACAATTTTATAGCTAGATATTATATTCTGACCGTAGGTGACTAAATCCATTAGTTTTTTTGAATGTTGAAAATAAACTTTTCAAATTTATTATGCATTTTCTAGAGACATCCCCATATTGCCCATATAATATTGTTCCTTTTTTAGTTTCCTGAGGTGAAAGATTAGGTTATTAATTTAATATAGTTTTTTATGTCATTTACAGCTATAAATTTCCTTTCTCAGCAATTATGAGAATCCTATAAATTTTGGTATGTATGGTTTGGTTTTCATTTATGTCAAAATACTGTTCTAATGAACATTATGATTTCTTAAGTGATCCATTGCTTATTTAGGAGGGTGCTGCTTAATTTGCATATATTTGTAAATTTCCACATTTTCTTTTTTTATTAAGTTTTAATTTAATCCTACTATCACTGGAGAACATAAGTTATATGATTTCAATCTTTTTGATTTATTGAGCCATGTTTTGTGGCCTAATACTGTTTATCCCAGAGAATGTCCAAGTGTGCTTGCGAAGAATGCGTACTTTGCTGTTGTTGGTAGGACTGTTCTATACATTTCTGTTACATTAATTTAATTTGCAGTATTAAAGTATTCTACTTTCTTGTTGATCTACTATTTAGTTTTTCTATCCATTACTAAAATTGTGGTATTGAAGTTTCCAAATATCATTGTTGAATTGTCCATTTCCTCTTCAATTACGTCAGCCTTTCCTTCATGTATCTTGGGGCTCTGCTATTAGGTTGCATATATGTTTAAAATTGTTGTATTTTATAATACGTCAACATTTTTGTCATAATAAAATGGCCACCTTTGTCTCTAGTAACATTTTTTCCGTATAGTCAATTTAGTCTAATATTTGTAAAGCCACTTTTTCCAAGGTATATCTTTTCCTATCCTTTTATTTTCAAACTATTATGTCTTTGAATCCAAAGCACATTTCCTATAGACTATATACAATCAGGCCATGGATTTTGATTAATCCTGTTTATCACTGTCTTTTAGTTACAGCATTTATTCCATTAACATTTAGTGTTATCACTAATAGATAAGATTTGTTTCTGATTTTTATTATGTGTTTTCTATATGTCTTAGTCTTCTGTGTTCCCTTACTCATGTATTATTGTGGCATTTTTGTATTGAATAGTTTCTGCAATACCATTTTAATTTACTTGTTTTTAATTGATTTTTTCAATCTATTTTTAGCTATTTCCCTGGGGAATACAATTAACATGTTACTTTCTAATAATCTATATTTAATTAATACCAACTTAATTTAAAAAATATATAACATTTCACCTATTTAACTTAATTCCCTCCTCCTTTATGCTATATTTATTCACCGTGTACTCAACAAAGATTTATAATCATTCATTGTCCTTTAAATCTAAAATGTATTTAAATTGTCATTTAAATACTATAGTTGATTTTTAGAAAGCTACAAACAAAAATACATTTGTACAGTCTTTTGTATTTACCTCTGTGGTTACATTTACTGATGCTCTTTATTTATGTAGATTTGATTTACTTTCTAGTGTGCTTTCATATCACCCTTGGGGACTCTCTTTTTTATTTCTTGTAATCAATGCGGTTACTGACATACCCTCTCAATTTTTGATTACCTGGGAATGCCTTAATTTCTTCCTAATTTTTGAACAATATCTGGATTCCATATCTGGATATAGAATTTTTTTCTTGAAGGTTCTTTGCTTTCAGAACTTTGAACGTATGACACTACTGTCTTCCAGATTTCATAATTTTTGCAGAGATATCAGCTGTTAAGCTTATTGAGAGAATCTTGTTAATGCAATAAGTTGCTTCTTCTGTTTTTGCTACTTTCTCCATCTTTGTCATTCAACAGCTTAGTGATAATAGATCTAGAAGTGAATGTCTTTGTGTCATATTTAGAGTTCAGTGAGCTTTTGGATTGTGTTGCTTAATGTTTTCATTAAATTGGGAAGTTTATGGGCATTCCTTCTTTAGATATTTTTCTTCCCCTTTCTCTCTCTCTCTCTTTCTCTCCTTTGTAGGAATTCTCATTATACAAATGTTGGTATAGTTGATGATGCCTCAAATGTCTCTGAACATCTTTTTATTCTTCTTTACTCTTTTTTCTTTTAGTTCCTGAAACACAAAATAAATCTCACTTGTTTTGTCTTCAATTTTGCTAATTCTTCTTTTCTGCCTGCCGAGGTCGTCTATGATTCCTTCAGTAATTTTTTTAGTTCAATTATTGTGTTTTTGAACTCAAGAATTTCTACTTACTGTCTTTGTCTTGTAATTTCTGCCTCTTCATTGATATACTTTATTTGATGAGGCTTCATTATTATAATTTCTTTTAGTTCTTTAACATATTTTCCTATAGTTGTTTGGACACATTTTAAAGAGCTGATTTAAACTCTTTGCATAGTTAGTCCAATGTCTGTGCTTTCTCAGACATTTAATTGATTGCTTTTTCTTGTATATGGGTCATGTTTTCTTGTTTCTTTGCATGTGTTATTTTGACGTCAACTAGACATTTAATTAATATAATGTGGCAACTCAAGAAATCAGATTCTCTGCCTCCACAGGATTTGTTTTTGTTAGTGTTTAGTTTTATTGTTGCTGATGGTAGACTGTCTAGTGACTTTTCTAATTAATGTTTTAAATCTTATGTCATGCATGACCACTAACATCTATACTTTTATGTGTTAGTAGTCTAATAGTGGTATTACATGCATTTCCTTAAACATTTGGAACCAATAACTCTGACAAGCTTTTCTGAGAAGTTATGTATGCATGCATGTATTTGGAGCACATCTTGAACTCTCAGGAAGGGGGATGGCACCTGTGTCCTAGCATTCACTTTTTATTAGGGCAGATCTTCGAGTTCAGAGATTAAGGTCTTCTCTTATCTTTATAGAGATGCAGACAGTTCTGGGCAAACACAGAGCCCTAAACATATGCATGATGTTCTAGAATTAAATAAATATTGCAGCACTTTTTAAAGCCTATATGTATATATCATTTACTAGCTTTTGAAAAAAATAGGTTTTTGGTTACAATATTATTTTTCCATCTTACATCCACCACCTCAGGTAGCCACAAATACAGCTAAACAACGGACTCTAATTGTTTATAGCAAATGCTCCTCTGAGAAAAGGTTTTACACACTGAGTGATCACTGGATTAGCTCCAATAAAGACAGCTTTGAATGTGGCATCCTATACAGAACTGCCAACATGAATAATTAATCACAGTTCTCTGGAAATGTGACTTCAAAGAAGCTCTAACCTTATTTTTCTCCTTTCAGCTCCAGAAATATGTTGAGTTTTTTTTTTTTTTTTTTTTTTTAAACCTAATTATGGTCTGTTGATTTTAAGTCTACTTTGGAGCTGAATTAGGAAGGATGAAATAGGGAATGTTAAAATGGCACAAAGCTTACTGTTTGCAAAAATTCAGCTATTTCACTTGAATAAATGCTTTCCAGATTGTTGATACTTTTGTTAACTTCCAGGATTCTGAAAAGTTGATTCTGACATATTTTGTCAGTTTTGTTGTTGCTTTTATGATGGAGAAAATTTACAGAATTTCCTACTCTGCTATTCTCTCTGGTATCACTCATCCAGTTTATTAATTAAAAGATAAAAGTCATAATTGTACTAATAAACACCATCAATTATACCAAGTTGGGATCTGTAAAATAATTTATAAAAAAATAGCAAAACACATATTTTTCTCAAGCTCTCATGTAATATTTACCAATATAGAAAATATTTGGAGGAACAGAACATATCTTAACAAATTTAAAGTAATTGACATAACATTTTGTCTTCTCAGAACACAATGAAATTAAAACTAGTAATCAATAATAGAAAGATAAGTAGAAAAACCTAAATAAATGAAGATTAAACAACACACTTCTAAATAACATAGAAAGTCTTAAAATAAATTAAAATGCATTTCAAACTAAATGACAAAAATAATCAAACATTA
>NW_016813148.1:241349-246638 GCF_001698545.2 Rhinopithecus bieti
AAAAAAAAAAAAAAAAAAAAAAAAAAAAAATAAGAAAGAACAATACAATTGATAAATCTCTAGAAAAGATATTAAAAAGAAGAGACAAAAACATATTACTAATTTCAGAATTTAAACTGGGGCAATCACTACTGATCCTATAGACATTTAAAGCATAATAAAGGGATACTAATAACACTTCTACGCTCACTAGTTTGATAAACATAGATGAATTGAACAAATTTCTTAAAAGACGCAATGTCTCCAAAACTTATACTAGGAGAAATATACAATCTGATTAGAACTATATTAATAAACTCCCAAATCAGAATGTAACAGATGTGCTCACATGTAATTCTATGAAGCATGTAAGGAAGAAATTATACCAATTCTCTGTAATCTCTTCCAGAATATAGAAGCAGAGTGAATACATTTTAAGTAATTCTGTAAAGTCAACATTACGCTCATACCAAAACCAATGACATTAAAATAAATAAAAACTACAGATCAATACCTCTCATGAACACAGAGCCAAGTCCTGGAAGACATATTAGCAAATTAATGTGACAATGTTTAAAAAAGTATTATACATTGCAGTCAAGTGGGATATATTCCATGTATGTAAGGGTGGTTAAATACTGAAAAATCTATTAATGTAATCCATTATATCAACAGGGCCAAAGAAGAAAATTACATGATTATATAAATAAATACAGAAAAAGCATCTGACAAAATCCAATACCCATTAATGATAAAGACTCTCAATAGAATAGGAAATAATGGGAAAAATTACTCAACTTGAAGAACATCTGAAAAAACTGTCTTAATGGTGAAACTAGATGGTATCTCACTAAGATCAGGAACAGGGCAAAAAGTTCCATTCTCACCACTCCTAGTACATTGCAATAGGAGTTTTAGCTAGTGCAAAAATATAAGAAAGGGAAATAAAATTATTCAGATTGGGAAAGATAAAATATTACTTTTTCTTTACACACACCAAAAAAAACTATTGAAACTAAAAGCGACTATAGCAAAGTCACAGGATACAATGTTAACACACAAAAGTTGGTTGCTTTATTAATGTGTCAGCAGTGAATAATTAAAATTTAAAATAAAAAAGTACCATTTACATTAGCACTCACCAAAACATTCTCATGTATAAATCTAACAAAATACATACAGAAAACTACAAAATTTTTAAATTTTTAAATATTCAAATAAATGATGAGATATTCTATGTACATGGATAGGAAGACTTGATATTAATAAGATACTAGTTCTCACCAACTGAGTCTAGATTCAGTAGAATTCTACTGAATTCTAGTTATTTTGTGAACTGAACGGCCAGTTATTTTGTGGCTATCTACAAACTGATCCTAAGGTTTATATACAAAGGGAAAAAAATACACACTGGCTTTGTCAGTGACTTTGTAAAATAAACACCAAAAGCAAAAAATTATAAGTTGAAAACAATATGAAGATGACAAATAAGCATAAGAAATGATGCTCAAAATCATGTATCTTTAGAGAATTGGAATTTAAAGAAACAATGTGAGCCAGTACACATCTATCAGAATGGCCAAAACCAAAAACACTGACACCCACCAAATGTGAAGCAAAAGGAACTCCTATTCTTTGCTAGTGGAAATGCAAAATGGTACAGCGACATTAGAACAGTTTGACAATTTCTTATAAAATTAAACATACTCTTACCATGTGATCCAGTAATCATTCTCCTTAGAATTTATGCAGACAAACTGAAAACTGTTCACACAAAAACCTTCACAGGAATGTTTACAGTAGCTTTATTCATGACTGCCAGAGTTGGAAATAATCAAGATGTCCTTCAATCAGTGAATTAATAAACAAACTGTGAACATCCACATGATGAAATATTGCTCAGTGATAAAAAGAGATAAGCTATCAATCCACCAGAAGACTTAGAAGAATCTTAAATGCATATTTCTAAGTGAAAAAAAAACTACATAACATTGTGGAAAAGGCAGAATTCTGGAAACAGTAAAAATATTAGTGGTTGCCAGGGCTTCAAGAAGAGTGACAGAGAAATAAATAGGTGGGGCAAAATTAAGCATGATACTATAACGATGAAACCATGATATAATACATTGACCAAAATCCCTATGATGTAAAATAGAAAGAATAAACTCTAATGTAAACTATAGCCTTTGGTTAATATTAATCTATCAATATCTACTCATCAATTATAACAAATGTACTACACTAATGTAAAATGTTAATGGGAAGGGAAAATGAAGTTGAGGGAGAGAGGGTATACAGAAACTGACTGTACTTTTCACTCAGTTTTTTTTTTTTTTTTTTCTGTAAACCTGACTGCTCTGAAAAATAACTTAATTTCTAAAAAACAGCATTTTTTGTTTGCCACTATCTGTAAATGTCAACGCTAGTCTGCATGAAATGTTGCACTACATCTTCTTTGAGAGTCTCTTTTTTGTTTGTTTTTCTGGTCATAGACCTTGCTTCTTCATCTCCACTTGATCAGGAGCAGTGGCATACTTCCATTTTAATGGTTTTAATGTGACATCCTAGAGAAGATTTAACAGTATTGTTCAGTTTTTGTAAATATTTTTTTTTTTAGTCTATAGTCTATCTTTTATAGAGATCATGGTCTCCTCCAGTGACTCTCCATCCCATATACTCTCTTGTCTTTCTATTTGTAGTGCATAGACTTTAAACTGAAAGTGAATCCTTTTATTGTGCAGCACCAATACTCTTGGTTATATATAGGGGGAACCCACCCCTGGTAGTCAACGCGGGTTCTCTTCTATTTCCCTAAGCATCAGCTGGTCTGAGAAATAAAGGGAAATAGTACAAAAGAGAGAAATTTTAAAGCTGGGTGTCTGGGAGAGACATCACATGTCAGCAGGTTCTGTAATGCCCCTCAGCCCTAAAACCAGCACGTTTTTATTAGCGATTTCCAAAAGGGGAGAGAGTGTACGAATAGGGTGTGGGTCACAGAGATCACATGCTTCACAAGGTAATAAAATATCACAAAGCAAATAGAGACAGTTTGAGATCACAGGACCACAGGATGGTGTGAAATTAAAATTGCTAATGAAGTTTCGGGCACGCATTGTCATTGATAACATTTTATCACAAGACAGGGTTTGAGAGCAGACAAATGGTCTGACCAAAATTTATTAGGTGGGAATTTCCTCATTCTAATAAGCTTGGGAGCACTATGGGAAACCGCAGGCTTATTTCATCCCCTTGTCTACAACTGTAAAAGACAGCCGCCCCCAAAGCGACCATTTCAGAGGCCTCCCCTCAGGGACACATTCTCTTTCTCAGGGATGTTCCTTGCTGAGAAAAATAATTCAGTGATATTTCTCCTATTTGCTTTTGAAAGAACAGAAATATGGCTCTGCTCCACCCAGCTCAGCAGCAGTCAGAAGTTAAGGTTATCTCCCTTGTTCCCTAAACATTGCTGTTATCCTGTTCTTTTTTCAAGGTGCCCAGATTTCATATTGTTCAAGCACACATGCTCTACAAACAATTTGTGCAGTTAACACAATCATCACAGGGTCCTGAGGTGACATACATCCTCCTCAGCTTACAGAGATGATGGGATTAAGAGATTAAAGTAAAGACAGGCATAGGAAATCACAAGGGTATTGATCGGGGAAGTGATAAGTGTCCATGAAATCTTCACAATTTATGTTCAGAGACTGCAGTAAAGACAGGCATAAGAAATTATAAACGTATTAATTTGGGGAACTAATAAATGTCCATGAAATCTTCACAATTTATGTTCTTCTGCCATGGCTTCAGCCGGTTCCTCCGTTTGGGGTCCCTGACTTCCCGCCACAGTTATACCATTACACATCCCCTGGCAACAACCAAGCTTCTCAGAATGCTCCTGTTTGGTTATTTACTACATGATGGAATAAATATGTATATATATCAAAAACATATCAGATAGAAGAAAATAAATTTGTAGGGTTAATTTTCATTGCTTACTTCAAAGCTCTAGTCAAGAGATGCTTATAATAACAATTAATTGTTTTACCCTAAAATAACTAAGAAAAATGTCCTTAGCCAAGATAAATTTTGTCAATTTGTTCATGATATAATTTCCTTGTGATAAAATAGCCCAAGCCTAAATTCACTATATAGATAGAATCAGCATAATCATAAAGTAAAAAACAAGTTAGCATCGTATGAGAATGTTTTAGGAAAAGTTATTTCTGTTTTTATTTATATTGAAATCCATACTTTAAAGTTCATCAACTTTCTCACATGTGGCAACTAATAGCCACTGTTTTAACAACTAAAATGTAACCAGGTCTAGGAAATATATTTACCAAAATGTAGTGGGGCAAATTATTCTATTTTCTATTATTTCTACAGGAATATTTAGATGTACCATTCATTCCACTCATAGGGTGTGTGTGGTGTATTATGTGTATAAATTACATATGTGTCAGCCCTCATATAGTTCGCAACTCTGCTTTAATCACTTCCAAGGTAAGGTTTTTTTTGTTTACCATTGTTTAGAAATTAATCACTGTCATTGCATTGTTAAGAGAAAAAAATAAGACATTGACAAAATGGCTACAATTTGTGCAGACTGTATAAAAATTAGATTATGCATAACCAGACCAAAAGCTTAAACATATTACTTCAGTAACCCTTTTTCTGATTGCTACATGAAAAGTGGTGTTTAAGAAAAAAATAGATGCCTCTTGCAGATGCAAAATAAGAAAAATGCTTCCATAGTTATGTTTTAAAGGGAACTCTTTCTATGTATAATAGACACACTCCACTGCCTATTTCAAGAAAAATTGGTAAGGCAATAATATCTCAAGTTTCTATAGTGTGACTTTCTATTATTAATGTAGTGAAGGGTACATCTCTTCTAATTAATTTGGTAGAGTGTGTTAAGAATCCAGACAGATGAAACATTTCTTTGCACTCAAGGAAAACAAATGAGTGCGAGCAAATTAGTTTTAAAAGGATGGCATTTAAAAATAGAAACACCAGCTGGGCACGGTGGCTCAAGCCTGTAATCCCAGCACTTTGGGAGGCCGAGACGGGTGGATCACAAGGTCAGGAGATCGAGACCGTCCTGGCTAACACGGTGAAACCCCATCTCTACTAAAGAATACAAAAAACTAGCCGGGCGATGAGGCGGGCGCCTATAGTCCCAGCTACTTAGGAGGCGGAGGCAGGAGAATGGCATAAACCTGGGAGGCGGAGCTTGCAGTGAGCTGAGATCCGGCCACTGCACTCCAGCCTGGGCGACAGAGCCATACTCCGTCTCAAAAAAAA
>NW_016813148.1:246889-259584 GCF_001698545.2 Rhinopithecus bieti
AAAAAAAAAAAAAAAAAAAAAAAATAGAAACACCTAGCAGATTTACTTGGGTGCCATTCACTGTAATCGCTTCTTATAATAGCTTTTTTAAATGCTAATTTGATACCAGGAACTGTACTCATCTTATTTTCATAACAATTCAATGAGGTAAGTTGTTATTATCTTTCATTTTATTGATGAATAGTTTGAGAGTCAGAGACAGTAAGCCACTTGTCCAGGGTCACAGAGCCAGAAAATACAGGAGGTGTGAAATGAACTCAGAAATATAATTTTAAATCTTTGAACAGTTGCTCTATATTGTCAGTCACTGGGAAAATCTGTTTGGGTTGTAATACTTTACCATTGGCATTCATTCATTCCTGTTTTCATATAGCAAGCATTTACTGAGCAAAGCTATGTGCCAGGCAATAAAATAGTAATGAGCTAGGATTGGGAATAAAGAAAATAAAGGGTTTACAATCCTATAAGGAAGATGCGTATTTTAGTCAAAAATTGAAATCCATTTAAAAAATTTCTTTTGAAATTAAAGTCAAGTTTAATCAACAAATCATAATGTATACATTTATGGGGTCGAATGTGATGTATTTTGATATACGTATACAATGTGCAATGTTTAACTCCATTTAATCAACATATCCATGATCGTAACTTATTTATTTATTTATTTATTTATTTATTTATTTATTTATTTATTTTTGAGACAGGGTCTCAGTCTGTCATCCAGGCTGGAGTGCAGTGGCATGATCATGGCTCACTGCTGCCTCAAGTTCCCATCGTCAAGCGATCCTCCCCATCAGCCTTCTGAGTAGCTGGGACTACAGGCACATGCCACCATGCCAGGCTATTTTTTTTTTTAATTTCCTGTAGAGAAGGGCCCACTATATTGCCCAGGCTGGTCTGGAACTACTGGACTTAAGTGATCTTCCCAGCTTGGTGTCCCAAGTGCTGGGATTACAGGTGTGAGCCACCACAATTGTCATTACCTGTCATTTGTATGGTGAAACATTTAAAATGTACTCTTATTTTGAAATATACAATACACTATTATTGACTATACTCACCCTGTTGTATAATAAATCTCAAAATGTATTTCTCTCTGAATCTAAAACTTTATAATTTTTGACAACTCCCTATTCCATCCTCCTTTGCAATGTACACTTCTGAAAGCCATCATTCCCCAATCTATTTTTATGAGTTCAACTGTTTTAGTCTACCTATAAGTGAGATCATGCAGTAGCTCTATTTTTTTTTTTTTGAGAAAATTCCATACCATTTTCCATAATGTCTGTACTACTTTACATTTTCACTAACAAGTTAAAGAGTTCCCTTTCCCTCACATCTTTCGTCTTTTTTGTAAAATCCACATTAACAGGTGTAATATTTTACTCATTGTGGTTTTCTCAGTTCTGTAGTACTATAGCATTTGAGGTAGACCTCAAGGGGATGTATCAGTCTTATTCTTGGGTTTTCAGATATTTTCAGAGTTATTCTTTCTGTGGATACTTGCTAATTGCATTTCTGTAAGTGACGCAGGACAGCGACAATAGCTACTTTGCCATCTTACTGACATCACTGCACCAAAAATTTTTTAATAATAAGTTGGTTAGTAAAGGGCAAGGATGCATATTAGCATAATGTAGCTAAAAGTCTACAAGATAGTGGAAAGTTTCGGGATTCTGGCACAAGCTGAACCTTTTGGAAATAGTTGGGCTGGAGGTGAGTAAGGTCAGCCCATATCACTTGAGCGTGGAGCAAAGAGTGACTGCTGACCAAGCTTTGGGTATAGTGTGAGAAACAAAGGAACATTCATTTCACTGTGCACTGTGATACAGAAAGCAAGAATGAAGTCCAGAGCAAATGACCAGAAAAAGAAAACAGGAAAGACAAAACAAGGCTGGATCCAAGCTTAGAAATATATATACTGAGAGAAAAAGAGGAAGTGACTGCAAAAGTTGTTGTGAGAAGGTAATGATGAATGACTCCAAGCCAGTCTGACCACTATCCATTGATATTTTCATATTACGTTTTCCTGTCCTTTGCAAATGACCATGTTTCTTTAGAGTAATCCTATCTTTTTATACCACCCTCAATACACTATTCATTTCTATCTTCTCTTAAACCATCTCCATTTCTCCCTTAAATTTACAGACCACTTTGATAAATAATGCAATCTCACATTTTAAAAGTTTTAAAACAAGAAAATCTAAGTAATATACTTTATTAGCCTAAAACCTATCTCGCAAATCTATCTAAAAATAAAGCAAACCTAGGCGACAGGGCGAAATCCAATCTCTACAAAACATTTTTTTTTTTAAATTGGCTAAGCCAATTTTAGTAGCTGGGACTATAGTACATGCCACCTTTAGTCCCAGCTAGTCTGGAGGTGGGAGGATCACTTGAGCCCACGAGGTTGAGGCTGCAGTGAGTATTGATTGTGTCACTGCACTCCAGCCTGGGTGACAGAGTGAGAACTTATCTCAAAAAATAAACCAATAACTAAGTAAAGAGAATGTTTAACAAAGAATACAAAATTATGCTTATCACTGAGGAAGGGTAAGGCAGAGGAGAAACTATATTCTTGATTATGATCTGGGCAGGACAAGAAGGTACTTTTAAGCTAATGGAAATTGTCTATTTTTTGATCTGAGTTGTGTTTAAGATCATTTCATTATAATCTTTTGAAATTATCATATATCCTAATAATTATGTTTATATATTTTATAACAGTTATTACAAACATTAGAAAGAATTAACTCCCCAAAGGAAAACAAGCATATATATATAGAAAGTGTGAAATAACAGGATCTAGTTGGAGGAAATTACCAGTAAATTTGTGTACAGATGGAGGAAATAATAAAAGGAGCCAAGTGGCCAGGTGAGAACCAGAAAGTGAATGGCCTTCAGAGTCCAGAAAATTGCTCATGTTCCCAAAAGCTATAGGTAGATACAGCAACATGTTAAAAATGCTAATCAGATAACTTATCAATTAATGGCAACAAATAATACTGTGTATATCTGGAAGACACTAATTATTTTAAACATTTAACAAATATTTACTGAGTATTTGCTAGGCATATGATCTAGGTACTAGTGAATAAAGACAAAGAAAACACAATTCTTGCCTTCATGGAAATTGGATTTTCATGTCAGCAGAAGGTAATACATCTATAAATATATTAACAGTGCTATTTTGTTATGATAAAAAGAGGCATAGAAAATTATAAAGCAGAGAGCATCTCTTCGGACTAACAAGGAGATTAAGAAATTAAATAGGACAGCTAACAAAGGTCTCCCAAAGAAGATCAAATAGGAGAGGAGGGAGCTGCAGCAATCTCAGAGCAAGTAGAGGCAAAGGGAGCAGCAAATCCAACCCACTTCCCTCAGGATGAGGTATGCTTGTGGGGTGTGAAGAACATGGAGATCAGTTTCACTGAACCTGAGTGACAGACAGGGACAGTGGGAAGAGATGAGGTGGAGTGGAGGCAAAGACCGTAAAAGAACTTGTTGACTTTTTACTGACCCTGGCTTACACTTAGAGGGATGCCAGCTGTTAGTGTTGAGCAGAAGAGTGACTTGTTCTAATTTACGTTTAACACTGCTATGTTAGGGAAGCAGGTGAAGTTAGGCTACTGTCAAAATCCAGGTGAAAGAGAATGTTGGCTTGACCTATGACAATTGCAATGGAAGTGACGAGAGTTCTGGATACATTTTAAACCCTAAAGAAGTTATTGTTTTATTAAGTGAGGACAGTAAAGGAAAGGAATTGAAGCCAATTTTAAAGCTTTGGGTTTTGTTTGTTCTCCTATAACAAATTAGAAATAGGAATAGGAATAATTAATTTCTCATTAATTTAGAGGAAAATGATTTTGGAAAGAGCAAATATGGGAAAAAGTTCATGAGCTCAATATTTGGTATACTGCATATGTGATGCCTATATGACATGCAAAGAGACATATTGAGTATACAGTTAGAAATGTAAGTTAAAAGTGTTGAGAAGAGCTTCTGAAATAAAGGAATAATTTTGAGAAACTTCAATATACATACTACTTAAAGCCTAGTTTCTGAGTGAAATCATGAATAGAGTGAAATAGATTTGAAAGTAGGGAAGGGAAAAGTCGTAGGAATTGTCAAATGAGGGAAATTAGAAATAACTAGCAAGGGAGTCTGAAAAGTGGCCAATGATCCAAGGAGGTAGGATAGGGGCAATGTAGTATCCTGGAAGTCAAGTGTAGAATATGTTTTAAGGAAGAAAGGATGCTCAAAATGTCAAATTTTGTTGATCATGGGAGATGAAGCCAAAGCCCTTTTCCTTTTCTCCCAGTGAAGTTTCCCTCAGAAAATAGAAGTTTGCCCACTGACATCTTATTTGGAACAATATAAAATCAAAATGTGAGTATCTTGATCTCATTTAACCTTCAAATTCCATCCTCTGTTTTACCTAATTAAAACATTTTCTGAATAATTATCATAGTAACAGTAAACACTTATTGAATATATATTTAATATGCTGTAATGTGTTAAGTATATTATAAATACAAGCCTAGCAATTTTCATCTTCTGGAGAAGGTGTGAGCATCATTCTTTTCCTTTCATCAGAGAAGGAAATTGAGTTTAACAGGAGTTAAATTAATTACTTAAAATTATACAACTGTAAAAGATAAATTTATCAGTAGTTTATTGCTTACTACTCCATTTTGTACACTACATTTGTTTTTTCCCCCCTTACTCCAAAAATGCGTGCTCTCTTTTAACTGTGACTTCCAAAATGAACACATCCAGTTTAGATTGAACCCTACCTAAATGCCTCTTCATTGATTTTACTTTACCTATTATGGAAATTATATACTTCATAAAATCATTTTAAAATTTTATTTCCCCCAAATATAATGTGGGTTCTAAGGGGCAGAACTATGTCTATCTTTTCATCTTTGCATCTTAGTACTTAATACAGTGACCAGAACATAGTCAATTATCAGTAAATATATTTTAAAAGATTGAAACCTGAATATCAAAACCAGATATATCTTCAAAGACTTATCAGTGCTACTGTAAATAACCTTCCTCAATTTACAAACCTGATCACTGTTAGGAGATCATATCCAGTGGATTTAGCTATAATTAAAAACAAATACAATTTCTGCTGGTAAGTTTCTAGGTCTTTACACCGCTTAACTCATTTAGATTTTACAAGAATTCTGTTGTAATACGCTACTTATGCAAAAGTGAAACCAGAGTTTCCCGACATGGAAAAAGCTAAATAATACATTTCAGGAAAAGAATTGGTAGATTATTAAGTAATTTGTAATGGTCCATTTATTTTCTCTAAATACTTATTCTCAACAAGATGACAATAATTATCAAGCACCCTGAAAATGTACAGAAAGATGATTAGCAATTGTTCTATTACACATCGTCCTGGATTAATATTTCTGATGATTAGGGAAGTTAATATGGGACTTTCTGACCAAACAAGATATCATAGACCTATACCTTTTTTTTTTCCTACCTGCTAAGCAAAACTATAAACTTGGTAAGGAGGACAGGGACAATGACACTGAAAGATATGGTCCTTGGCAGGCAGAGGTGGTGGGATTATCTGACAAAGATTAAAATCAGCTCTCATTAAAAATGCTTCAATAATCAAATACATATTATCTTGAAAAAAAAGTAAAAAGAAAATCTTAGCAAAATAAGAAAGATACTAACAAAAGTTATAGAATTACAAACTAATGACAACATTAAAAAACACTCATAGGATGGGCTAGAGTGCAGACAGAAGATAGAATCAATGAACTGGAGGAAAGAACAGCAGAATACATTCAGTCTGAAATATAGAGAACATAGACTGAAAAGATAAAATGACCAAAGCCTAAGAGACTTGCGGAACAATACAAAACATCCAGCATTTATACTATCAGAGTCCTAGAAGGAGAGGGAAAAGAGTGTTGTTGAAAGAGTATTTGAATACATGATGGCTGGAAACTTCCCAGTGTCAAAAGACACAAACCTACAGATCCAAGAGGCTATTTCTTGAACCCAAATATGATAATCACAAAGAAATTCAGAGAAATTCATTCCAATACGCCTCATAAACAACTTTTTAAAATAAACACTTTTAAAATATTGAAAGGAGCCAGAGAGAAATGATTTCTTAATTATAATGGGTATACCAATTTGCATAACAATAGATTTATTCTTGTTATCAAAACAGTCCATGAAACCATGAAAGCCAGAAGGAAATATAGCTAGAAGACAAATGCTAGAATGAAATCTACTTGTAAACCTATCCTTCAGAAATGAAGGAGAAATAACACTTTGTCAGCTCAAGAAAAGACAATCTGGATTCTTGCCACATGGATTTTGACAATAAGTTCATAATTTGGATTCTTGCCACATGGATTTTGACAATAAGTTTATAATTTATAACTGAAATAAATAAATATCATAGCTGTTTATGGTTTTCAAAACATGTAACTTTCTTTTCCTTTTCATATTATTTTAAGAATGGAAAGTTAAAACTTTTTTCTTTCTTTATTTTATTTATTTATTTTTGATTGGCTCAATTTATATGTATCTTTATACTCTGCATTATTTTGTGTAAATGTAAATACAGTTATGTACATAAAATTATTTAAGAATAAATCAAAGTATAAAATAGAGAATTTTTTACAATGGATGTTGATTTACATAAAATTAATAATGCTTTTAGAGAAAAGTAAGTTCAAGTAAATTGTAAATAAATGCCTTGCATTTGTAATGTTCATTAGAACTTACAGATATTTTCTTAATTGCTGATGTATTCTCAAAACACCTCTATGTGGAAGGCCCAACATCACCAGAGGAAGCAGGGTGACTTCATAGTAAGTTTGAGCTCTACTTTAGCCATGTAAGCCTGTTTTAAATACTGGTTCTAATTTCTACTAGCCTACATAATTTTGGACAATGAATTTAACTTCTGTTTTGTAATTTCCTCCTTTGCAAATGAGAAATAAATATTTATTCTGATTGTCAATAAGAATATTACATGACAAAATTCATATAAACTTGTGCTTAACATTGTGCCTGGCATATTTCAGATATTTAAAATTGTTTCAAGAAGAAACAAATGAGGAGCCCTGGTTAAGGAAGCTTAGCTAATTTGCTCAATCATCAGAATAGAAAATGATGTAAGTGGTACCAAGATAAAGTTACCAGAGTTTCCTTTATTATTATTTAGCTCATTTTTCCATGCTGAGAAAAATGGGAATTGTTGATTTTCAAAAAAATAACAATTTCATGAAAGCCCCTTTAAAAGCAGGTACAGAGCAACTAAGCCCATTTATAGCATTCTGTAATCACAGTAACCTTGCAGAGTTCCAGAGAGAGACAGGGGAAGTGTAGCAAATACTGGACAAATTCATGAGTGAATAAATAAATTCAGTAATTTTTTTGTTGACTATATTCAGTACTATTTCTTCTCTTTTGAGAATCTTCTAGCAAAAACAAATAATTGTGTATTATGAGTTACTTGAAATTATATATACTAAAATGCAACACCTAAATTCACAATTAATAAAATTAAAGTACGATTCCCTAACATAGTCCATTTTTATAACACATTTAATCATAAGCACCAATAAATTCACTGCCTTTTATGCTCTTTGAAATAACTTATTAATTTCTGTACCATATCTTTTCCTCTTCCAAAAAGATTCAGAGTTTATGCAACAATGTATATTTTCCTCCTTCAAACTGAACTCATGAAGTGCAGCATTTAAATTGGTAGTACATGCATCATTTTTCATGTTCACTTTAGGATTACATTTCTCCACATGGTACCTTAAGAAATATTGCCAATTCTGCTCCAAGGTTATAGGGTAGACACTGGGAGATTAGAATTCTGCACGAGTGGTTGAAAAATAGGTAAACATGTAAAGATTTCCAGCTGGTGTTATATTAGGGCGCTTCTGAAACATAAAAAGACTAAGTCATGGCCAATGTGTAAAAATCATAAAACACTTACTTCCTGGATAGTGTGAGGAGTTAATCCTAGAAGGCTGAAAAGATTCAGAATACAAGAGAAGATGTAGCATGCAGTGTATTGGTTGAAGAAAACCAAAGATAATTCAGCATAACAGTATAATTTTAGATAATATATAGAAGACTAGAGAGAATTATAAACTCAGTTTTTCCATTTGTATCAATAATACGGAGCCCAGTGAGTAGAACATGTAAGGGTTTAGTAAAAGTTCAGGGACACGTCATGAATTAACCCTTCCTATTGTTTTAGATTTTCTCCTTCAGTTATTTTTTTCTGACTCGTTTGGAATGATAATTTAGTTACCTGCTGCAGACTCAGCATATGTGTAAGGGATATAAAATCTTCTCCCCACCCCCTTCTCTTGCAAGATGAGCAAGATAGCAATACAAAATATCCGACAGAATAATCATTAAGTGATTCTCTTCTAGACCCATGTGGGAAGCAGAATAGGCCTCATCCAACCCAATCTACTCTTACGATGTGTTCTTTCCTTTTCTGTTATTGTTTTGTGCCATGTTTCTAACGATAGTGGAAAGGAAACAGAAATTTGTCACTTATATAAGCATTTTGTTTAAAAAATCATTATTTTAATGTTTGGAATACAATACATTTTTCTTGGCAAAGTGATACAGATATTTTTCATCACTTGTATATTTATAATTGTATTATATTTTCCTGTATTTATTATCCCAAACAATAAAATTTGGCAAAATAAAGCACAGGAATATTTGTGAGAATTCATTGGAGTTGGGGTGACTAATTAATCCAAGATAGGATAAAAATTTAATAAGATATATAGAGTTGGACTTTTCAAGATACATAAAAAAATTTGGAAGCAGGAAGAACACTCTTACAAAACCAGCATTATATTAATAAAGATGGTTCAAGAGAGAACAACTTTGGAGTGATTATGGAGTAACTTGAATTTAAGCTAGTCATTGAAGGATGAGCAAAATTGAGATGATGCTGGAGCTCAGAATCTAAATTCTCTCAGAGCTTTTTATTTTTAACTCACCATATAACTCAGGTTGGAGGTGTAATATCTATTCACAAGCATGACCATAGTGGACTACACCCTCAAACTCCTGGTCTCAAGTGATCCTCCTGTCTTAGCCTTCCAAGTTGCTGAAACTACAGGTGCATCACCATACCCAGCATGTGAGAGCTTTTTACAACAATACAATGGTATAATTAATTGCAAAGGAAAAATAAAAAGAATCCATAAGATAAATGTGTATATAGGTATGTATGGATATAATACTAGACAAAGATGTAGTGATAGGTGTTTTATTCTCATTTAGGTAGTACAGACCAACAACATGTAAGTAGTTGTTTCCACAGACATATGGAGGAGAAAATGTCAAGAAAAGTTTATTCAGAAAAGATAAAGATTCCATTATAACTTTAAGAGTTCCTCTATAGTTTTGAATCAACAAAACTTAAGATACAAATAGCTTGTGTGTAACTTAAAATTTTGTTGAAAACACAATCTACTCAAACATTTAACAAAATGCCTCCCTTAGATTACAAAATCATTCTTTCTCTTGGGTGTGAAAAGATGTTGCAGGGAGAAAACAAAAGTTTTTTTGTTTTTTTGTTTTTTTCTTTTTTCTGGAAAAACTAACTTATAAAATATAGAATTAAGAAGATAAAACTACACTGTTTTTTCTGTTAGGATTTTCAGGGGTGTTAGAAAAAGAATAAGCATTGTAAACAGTCCAAAATGGGATAGTGTGTGTTTGATAATCTGCATCATTTTAGTTTAGTTTATTTATTTATTTTTTCACTCAGTCACTCCTAGTAAGTTATATTCACTGGAATTCAGTTTGGGTAACAGTCTTCCACTCTACTATAAAAAGAATATATTAGGTATAATTGAAATAGACATTCCTCACCCCACAATTATAGTGTGCTGAGGAAAGGATCAATGACTTTTTCTTAAAATTATCAGACTATGCAAGATGGTCACACAAACATGTCAGGTCATTGGTTAATAAAACCAGGTATCATAATGAGACAAGAGGATATAAGGAGCATGACAATAGAAAATCTCAGAGTTTTAGCAGTGACATTAGCTAGGTACAGCAGGCCTGAGTGGCGATGTTGCAGTGACTTTGAAAGCCACAGATAACAGGAGATAATATCTGCTTCTTTAAGACAAATATTTATTAATAAAAACCTCATGATTCAAATAAAATGGAAGCACAATCTAATGTTTAAGATAGCCATGTATAGTTTGCAAAAACACTAAGGTAAATTTTCATACTAGGCTGCTATTACCGATCACAGTGTGTACTATAGACCTGATAAGTCAGACAAAATGGGAAACATATCTTAACAGTTTAGGAATAGTTTTAGAGAGAACTAATATAGAATAATCATTTGCTCTGAACATACAGAATTTTTTATATATGGTATAAGTGCAACAATTAAAAATTTAAATATAAAAGAAAAAATTATGCCAGTGGTTTCAGGAAAGAGACATATATCTACAAGCTGATACCATGAAAATTTCCCAAATACTAAGAATATAAAATATAAAGAAGTTTCAGGCCAGTATTTCATCATCCTATGCCCAAATTGGGAAGCTGAAGCTTAGAGGCCTAACCAGCTGAGTCTAAAATCTTCATACTAGTGAATGCAGACTAGGAGAAAGTTTAATACTGGCACACAGATAGAATATAAATAATTATCTCTGCTTAATATTTTGAGAAGAAAAAAAGTTTTACTCTGTGGGTACAGACTAGAGTAAACATTTTCAGCACTTGTGTTATGTGGGGGTCTTCCAACAACATCCTTGAACTGATAGAATTCTATAGACACTTAGAAAAAAGAAAATACAAAAGTCCTCACTCTTTAGCAAAACTTGCAGGGGAAATAGGAGTTCCTTCCTCACCACTACCCCACACATGGACACACATACACTATCTCTACAGATCTCACAATAAAATTTACCAATTATGTTACAAAATAATCATCATATGGAATAGAATAAAATATAATTAATAAGAAAATAAGCAATCCAAAAATGTAAATTAATATAATAATTTGAAGAAGATATTATAAAATTATATTTAAAATAAATAAAGTTAAAATCAATGAGCAGAAACATGCAAAAGTAATCTATGTGCTGGATTGCAAAGTTGGCCAGAATTTATCCCCTGCCAGGACATGTGTCTGTAATATGACTATAACTCTCAAGAAATGGAGCCTATCTCCCTACTTCCATTTTGGCCTATAGAATGTGGCAGAAGTGATATGTCAGTCCTGACCCAAGACCACAAGAGGTTGTGTATGTTTCTGTTCTTGATCTTGAGACAGTGATACTGACGTGTGGAAAGTCGTGGACTAGTTGCTAGATAATGAAAAACCAGATGGGGCAGAGATAAACCATTCAACCCGAGGATCCCTGTATTAGCCAGGCAGCCAAATCATCATTTGATTTTGTATGCCCAGAATAACTCTTATCTGAGTCCTATCCAAATTGGCAATTGATAGAATTGTGAGATATATACACGGATATTGTTTTAAGCCACTAATTTTGGGGTAGTTTGTTTTACAATATTTACTATATTGTATTTACTATATATATATNATATATATATATATATATATATGGTGCCTATATATGTGTGTGTATATATGTGTGTGTGTATATTTATATATATACACACATATGTATATCTATACACACACATATATATGTATATAGGCATACATGTGTGTGTGTATACATACACACACACATAAATATGCATATAGGCAACACTGAAATGCAAAAAGGTAGAAGTTACTAAAAAAAAGATTATAAATCTAACCTTAGGAATAAGATACATATAGGTCAGAGAATGAAGATATTTTGGCTTTAGAGGCTGAGGCCCAGCCAGTTCAAAGAATAGACCTTAACCAATAAGCTAACACTTTGTTTTAAAAATGGTCAAGGTCCAGATTATTTGTGCCAGAGCAGGTTTTCTCAGAACTGAAAAGAAATCCACCAGTAGATGTGGCTTAAAAAACTAATTGAACTAGTGCAAAGATAAAGCAGCGTATAAGGGATCAGCTCTCCAGAGGTTAGGCCAAGAAACACAGATGGTTTCCAAGCTGATGTGGCTGTTGATGGCTGGTCAGATGTCATACACAGAGACTGGCACCCTCTCAACAAGTGTCCCTGAGGACTATGCACAAGAAAAGTGCTAAGGTATACAAAAAGACTTCCGATTTTGTCCTCTTTCAATTAAAAGTATTTTGAAGAAAAGTACTCTGATAAAGGTGAAGAACTTTGTAGAGTCTACTTTTACAAACTGGTTTATAAGTTTAGTAAAAGATGCCAGAGTGAGCCAAAGTTTTGGGTCACACACTGGAATTGATACGTGTCAAAAAGATAGTTGGTCATTTACAGGAGAAAAAAAAAATGAATAACAGAAGACATTTTTAAATCTAAAACTATGGAGACTAGAAATAAGTGCCATTATTATTTAAAAGTTCTGAAATATAATAAATGTCAATTTTGCATTGTATATCCATTGAAAATATCCTTTAAAAAAATGAAGGAGAAACTAAAACATTCTCAGGTAAATGAAATTTAAGATAGTTTGTCATGGGCATATTTGCCCTTATAAAATGGCTAAATTTTCCCCAATTAGGAAAAAAAAAAAAAAAAAAAAAAAAAAAAAAA
>NW_016813148.1:263247-284139 GCF_001698545.2 Rhinopithecus bieti
TCCCTAGTGAGATAACCCCAGTACCTCAGTTGAAAATGCAGAAATCACTGGTCTTCTGTGTTGCTGGCGTTGGGAGTTGGGAGACTGGAGCTGTTCCTATTTGGCCATCTTGCTCCGCCCCCTCCCTAGGTTCTTAACTAAACAAATTACAACAAAAGAACAAAATAAACCCAAAGCAAACAGAAGACATGAAATAATAGTCATATGAGCAGAAATCAATGAAATTGGAATTAAGAATAGCAAACAAAGATTGTCGATGAAACAAAATGTGAATCTTCAAAACATCAAGAAATTTGTCAACATCAATTAAGGCTGAAAAAAAGAGAAAAAACAGAATGAATCACTGTTATTAGAAATGAAACATGAGGTATCATTATAGACATTAGAGTCATTAAGAGGACAATAATCCAATACTATAAAAAATTAACACTCATACAGTTGATTAATTAGAAAAATGAGACCAATTCTGTAAGCCACAAGTTATTAAAACTCAATCAATATGAAATAGGCAATCTGAATAACCCTATAATCATTTAAGGATTTGCTTTTAATCTGAAAGCTTCCAAAAAGAATTTGCCTATTCAGATAGCTTCACTGGAGTATGTTACCAAACACTTAAAAAAGAACTAACATCAACTCTACACAATCTCTTTCAGAATAGAACAAAACAAGAATACTTCCAAACTCATTTAGCAAGCCAGTATCAAACAGTTTAAAAACAAAACAAAACAAAACAACAACAAAAACAACACAGACATATGTTACAAAACCAAATAAATAAAACTTCAGGTAAATACTTCTCATAAATATGCAATAAATAACATTCCACAAAATATTAACAAATTGAGTGTACCAATGTTTACAAAGAATTATAATCAACCAAATTGGATTTATTCTATATACACAAGGCTAGTTCAACATGTGAAAATGTATTATTAGAATCCACATCACCACAAAGAAGAAAAAAACATATTGTTAATTGACACAGAAAATTTTTTTTGAGAAAAGTGCAATAGTCATTTATTATGAAAAGTCTCAGCAAGTTAAGAATAGAAGGAGATTTTTCTCAATTTGATGAAAAGCACTTACAAAATACCTACAGATAATATTGCACTTGATGAAAGTCTGAATTTGTTTCTTCAAAATCGAGAAAAGGGAAGTGTGTCCACTTTCAACACTATTATTCAAGTTAATACTGAAAGATTTAGCCATTGCAAAAAGGCAATAAAAGAGGAATAATGTCATATAAATGGGAAATAATACATGTAACTTTCTATTTGCAGATGACATAAATGGCTATTTTAAAAATCCCAAGGAATCTGCAAGAGAAAGCCATTAAAAGTATTCAATGTTCTCTGAAATTTTACAAGATAGATGATCAACACACAAAAATCAGTTGCATTTCTATATACAATGAACAGTTAGCAACAAAAATTAAGAAACAATCTCATTTACAATCACTTCAATTTTTTTAATCCATGGAAATCTAAATAAATGAAGAAATATATTCATGGGTTGGAAGACAACATAGTAAAGATGTTAATTCTTTCCTTATTATTTATAGGTTTAATGAAGTTTTAATGAAAATCTCAGCAGTTTATTTTTTTCTAGACAGAATCTTAAGTTTTTAATATTCATTTTGATTATTTTGTTTTGGATATATACATGAGATTTCTCATCAGAGCAGATTTCTTATTATTTATCTTACTGTAAATAATATACTTCCTTTGTATCTCAGTTCTTACAATAGCAACATTATGAGAACCAGGTCAAATATCCTACACATATAAGGTCTGTCTTGCAGGCAGGCAAAAGATAAAATGAACTTTCTGTACTTGTATACAGAAAAAAATAAGCAGCTGATTCCCTCTACCCTTGTAAGTCACCTTAGAAATTTCTACTCTAATACATTGGAATTTAAATAAATCTCTCCTAGGAAAATATAAGACCATTTCCTCAAGCATTACAACTCAGAGATGACTTATTCTCCATTTAAATGTGAAAACATACCACTGCACAGATGCTCCTACACTTACAATAGGGTTATAGACCAATAAACCCACTAAACAGTTAAAAAAATATTAAGTTCCACTATCCTAAGTCAGTGACTATCAATATTTAAATAGCTCTCTTTAGAGTTTTCAATATCTGTATAGTTGTAAATTAACTTCTGTGGCTTTCTCTACTGTCACAGGTTCTAAGTTTCAGTAACATTTTTTTCAGACTTTACTATGCAGAAACATGAAAACATCCTTTTAAAATCCCATGTTGTTCCACAGTAATAGATAACAAATGTACCTCGCAATAAAAACCTGGGCCCAGATGGCTTTATACTTGACTTACAGCAAATAGCCAAGGAATGATTAATTTGTATGATATACAAGTTTTATCCTAAAAAAGGAAGATTTTTTTTTTTAATTCTGGCTTGTCTTATAAGGTTGATATAATTATCGAAAAAATAAACTAAGACATACAAAACAATGAAAGAGAAAGAGAGAGTGTGTTAAAGGTCTATTTCAATTATCAACTTCATGGTAAAAAATAAAAACTGTAAATAAAATGTTAGCTAATCTAATTTCATACTACAGTTAATCTTTGAACAACATAGGTTTGAATTGTATGACTACACTTACAGGTAGATATTTTTCAACCAAACATACTAAAGGTCAGGCAGTGCTCTAAAACAGTGGCCACCAAACTTTCTTAAAGAACTAGATAGTAAATATTGTGCTCTTTGGGGACCAAGAGGCAAAATTGAGAGGATTATGTAAGAATGTATGTAATCATTTAATGCATGCCCATCCAAAAATGCAAAAAAAAAAAAAAAAAAAAAAATCATAGCTCCAGGATTTGGAAGAAAAAAAAATAAAAACAAAAACAGCAAGAGAAATGGGTTATGTCCCATGGGCCATAGCTTGCTCTTTCACTAAAATAAGAAAAGAAACAAACAAACAAACAAAATAGTTATCCATTAAAAGAGTGAAAAAGTTAAAGTATTCATTTAAAAAATATATTATTGATTTACTCAGATAAGCTAAGGAATAAATGAGAAACAACTTGTACAACTTACATTGAGAATATAAGATTAATTTACAAAAATCTACACTGTAATATCCAACTAAAATATATAATAAAAGAAGATACTACTCATAACAACAAAACTAGAAGAAGTAAAGGAATGAATTTAATCAATAATTCACAGCAACTTAAAACTTAATTAATGAACATGAAATTTTATTTGAATAAACATTTCATGTGCTTAGAAAAACAGAAATTGTAAAATTCTCGCTATTTCTGCATAAATACAAATTCCATTGAAAATTTAAGAAATATGAACTTATTTTAAAATGTATATGCAGTTTTCCATGAAAATTAAGTCAAACATAACAAGGAAAAGAAGTGAGTTTTGTCCTGCCAAATAAAAAGGTATTCCAATTCACAGGAACAAAATAGTGTGATATTGTCCAAGTTCATACAATGAATTTGATCAATGGCAAAGAGAGATCAGAGACAGATTCCTTTATGTATGATAACTTAATTTAATACTGGATATAATGAACAATGTTCGTGACACTTTACAGTGTCAGAGAAGCCATAAAAAATTGAAATGGGGATAATATTTAGTGTAAAACAGGACTCTCATAAATCAAGGAAGAAAATGTAAAAGGAAAATCACAAATCTCTATTTAAAAACATAGAAATAGCATTTAACTGACAATTTACAAGAGAGAAGTTATTATAACTAAATGTTCAATTTTACTGCCAATTACACAAGCGCAAAACAAAATAAAGATATTTTACTTTATATCAATGTGATAACAATTGAAACATTAGATTATTGGAAGAAATGTCAGGAATGTGGGGATGTGAGAATTCGAATGCACTGCTGGTGAGAGTGTAGACTGGTACAGGTGTTGTGAAGAGCAATCTGACACTGTTTGATTAAACTAAGGATACAAAGAATGTGACTCAATAATATTGCTACTTTTTGCAGGCATCACTTGTTACACAAACTATTCTTCTCTATATTTCTTTTTCTTTTCTTGATCCCATACAGACATGTACATTGTTGGTTTGACAGTAAACACTTTAAATAAGTATATCATAGTGAATCTTGTAATATTGCTCTTGCAGTCTAGTTCCTTATTGAGCTATTGTATACCACCTTAAATCATTCAATGAGATTATAAAAGTATCTTATTTTAATAGGCAGCTGCTTAACAAATCATCTGTAATTGAGGATTATTTCTGTAGAAAACCAACCTTAGTATATTACACTAATTTTTACCTGTCACAATTCCGGCAAGATAATCTTCTAATTTTATCCCATATAATATTTACTGTTACTTGTTCTCTATACATTGATTATAATCTTTGAGCATTTTGAAAATAGTAAAGTGCTACTCGAACACATAGTAAAATTTTAAATCCCTTACTAAATATACAATAAAGTTGTGTTTCTGTCCAAGAATAAAACTTCAAGTGTATTACTTAAAATGTCTTTTTCTTTTACATGGAGAGAAGCAAATAACTTCAATTGAGCTCATTTGCTGAAAGTGTTCTTAAGACATTCCATTTACATTTTTTGTCTATCTAGGTTAAGTACTCAATGATTGTTTTTCATTTGCCAATGTTTTACATGTCGAAGAATATATTTAAAAAGCAGATTTTTTTTTTAATTTTCGGAAAGAAAACAGCTGTCCTTTAATCTGAGAAATTTGACTATTTTCAAAATAATATTCACATAATTTTATACAGGGAGACTGATGGAAGGAAATTGAATTTTCCTTCTGATTGGTGGCAATGGAGAGACTACTGTCTTTGCACTATGTCTAAGATGACAATTCGCTGATCTTCTCTAACATTCTAGAAGGCAGTCTTCCTCTTAATTGTATCAAGTGTCAGACATGACAACAACAAACAATTACAGAGGTATGATTTCTATCATACAGAGTTATTTTTATTGGTTTATTAAATTAGCTTCATCTAAACATGCAATCAATTCTAATTTTTATTTAAAGTTACAGTCACTTAAACCTGTCTTATACCTGTACATAGGTATGTGAGTCTGTCAAAACTGAGTGTTTTGCTCTTACAGGACAACCACATTAAAAATGACAACAGAAACATTTTAGCTGACTAGAGAGATATTTATTCTTAGTATATGGACCAGTCATTTGACTTGTGAAATTGGTTTCAAAAGGCTTGCAGCAAAATGCTTTTGACAAGATGTCACACTGTGAAATGTGGGTGACAAAATGGATCTAGTGAATAGTCGGAGAAAAGATGACATAAATTAATTTCCAAATAACAACTTGATTCTGCTGATAGAGGGAAAAGAACATTGATTGTAACAGAACCATCAAGGATAGCTCTGAAGCTTTATGAATACAGAAATAACCAGTGGAAGAAAATTTAAATTTCATTTTTCCTAGACAGAGTAGTTGAAGTAATGAGGAGGAAAGCTTCAGAAAAAGACAGGCAGAAATGTTCATTCAGATTGTGACCAGAGTTTGAGTTCCCTTATGAATCCTTCAGTCTCCTGAGAGGTGATAAACAAGGTGAAACCCCCTGAGACTGTCAGCCTGGCTTCCCTCAGGTGTGATTTCAGGAGTGTTCAACTTTGTAACTATTCATTACATTGTACATGTACGAAGTGAGATTTTTTATAAATATGTGCTACATTTCACATTTTAAAAATCCACTTATTTTCAGCTTGCCCTCAGGTGCCAGTCCAGCAGTGAGGCTTCCATCAAGTTTTTTCTGCTTTTTACATAACTCCAGAATTTTAAACACTATAAAACTAAAAATTTCATCTCATCATTGGTTTCAAAAGAAACGAGAAACAAGGAGTGTGTAAATTAAGTGCTTTCTTTGCATGCCTAAATCTTAATATCTTTCTGGAAGGCCTGATTTTTTATTGACCTAATATTTCCCTGTTTTAGAAGTAATATTAACGCATGAAATATACTTATTGCCTTGAGATTATTTCATACAAGAAGGAGGGAATATTAAGGAAAGCTTTTGGAATACCCTGCTCAAAATAGCTTCTGTTCATAGAATTCTTTTGGAAATATTTCAAAATATAGGGTCAATTGACACCCTATATTTTCACTTCTGTAGAGGCAGCCCATATTACAGTGTTAAAATCATTTTTTTAAAAAAGTAAGCACATACTAGGTGCACATCACTGGTCTAGATGCCTTAGGGAAGATGTGTAAAAAAGCAATGTCCTAATTTGGAAATGTAGGTTAGCACAGGGGCTAAGACCATAGATATTAAAATCAAGCAGCCATTGGTTTAGAATCCTTATCTGAGATATCCAAATAAGCGACCATGGGAAAATTATCTGCCTTCTCTTGTAACAGCCTAATAATAAGAATATCCTCATAAGGGCCAAATGGCCTTCTAAACCTTGATCAAGAGGGCCTTGAAATTTCTCTCAGTTTGACTAAACTTGACAAGTTTCTTCCTAACTCTAGATCCCTGATCTTTCTTTTCTTAGATAATTTACTTTAGAAAAACTTGTACTTTTTTTCTATTCCTTTGAAATATAATTTTTTTTTAAAATTCTCTTGCCAGTTTTCCAATCCAGGACTGTTTTTCTCAAGTACCTGGGAGCCATCCCTTTGAAATATAAACATCAAAGATGGCATTCCTGTCTCCCAGGTACTTGAGGTCTCCCAGGTTGGAGACTGGCTTAGATGGACTTCTTGGTCCAAGTTGTAAAATTACATCCTCTTATAATGAAGCAAGAAAGTTTACTTTTCTTTTGAGTAAAACTAATTGGCAAACACAGATGGCCTAACTTTGCCTCTCATCCTAGTTCTTAAAAATTCTCCCAAGGTTTGTTTCAGTGAAGTTAAAGTTCAGACTGCATTGTAGTCTCTCTTCTGATGGGACACAGACAACAATACTTCAGAATAAAAGCCTCAGAAGCAGCTTCAGAAGCAAAAGTTTTTTGCTGACCTTCTCCTGCCCTCCTATCACTCAGTCCTATTTTCCTCCAAGGCTGGTCATAGAAACTAGAATCCCTCTTCCTACAGTGGGTCATAAAACCAGAAGCCCCTTTTCCCAACACTAGCCATACAATCTAAAATATTACTCTAATTTTTTCTCCACCTTTTTGTGTAAAAGCTGGCCATAAAGAAATTATCTGACCTATCTTGTTTGACTTAGGCCGTAAGATCCCCATTTCAATTGCCCCAACCCAAAAAGAGAGGAGTGCATGCTCAGAAAGGCATAGAAGCATCTAGACACGCAGTCATTGCTGAATTTTCCCACTCAGTCTGTTAACATTAGATCATACTTTGTTTCTCCTATCATATTTCTACATAGCTGTCTATACTTTGTTAAACCTAGGCACAAAAAGGGACAATTTTCTGTATATCTTTGGGTCTTCATTCTGAAGGCTCCTATGTATACACATTAAATAAATTTGTGTGCCTTTTCTTGTATTAATCCATCTGCTCATGTCAGTGATTTTCAGTGAACTTTCAGGGAGCCAAGGGATGTGGTCTCCACATTCACCTGTTGCAATAGCCCTAAATAATATCTTACTTGCCTGTTCACATTTGTCAGGTACAGTTTATGATTTGATAATGTTTTAGATGTAAAATCTTATTTAGTGTTCAAAACAATTCTGTCAGATGTATCCTACGTATGGTTTATTATTCCTTTTTTTTGTTTTTTGTTTTTTCTTTTGAGACAAAGTCTCACTCTGTCATGCAGGCTGGAGTGCAGGGGCACAATCTCGACTCAGTGCAGCCTCCGCCTCCCGAGTTCAAGTGTTCAAGCGATTCTCCTGCCTCAGCCTTCTGCGTAGCTTGGACTACAGGTGTGCACCACCATGCTCAGCTAATTTTTGTATTTTTAGTAGAGACAGGTTTTCACTGTGTTTGTTTTCAGTCTCAAACTCCTGACCTCAGGTGATCCCCCATCCTCAACCTCCAAAGCTGGGATTACAGGCACGAGCCACTGCTTCCAGCCTATTCCTAATATTTTTATTAATTTAAAAGTTGTAATAAAACTTGTTATTAGGACTCAGATTCTAATCCAGACAGTGAAACTCTAGAGTATATGCCTCCGATTATGTTACCAGAAAGGGGTTCCGATCTAGACCTCAAGAGCAGGTTCTTGGATCTCACAAAAGAAAGAATTTGAGGTGAATCCATAGAGCAAAGTGAAAACAAGTTTACTAAGAAAGTAAAAGAATAAAGAATGGCTACTCCATAGGCAGAGCAGACCAAAGGGCTGCTGGTTGGCTATTTTTATGGTTATTTCTTGATTACTTGCTAAACAAGGGGTGGATTATTGCACGCTAACAAGAGGCACTTCCTGTAACTGAAGGTTCCTCCCTCTTTTAGACCATATAGGGTAACTTCCTGACATGCTATGGCATTTATAAACTGTCATGGCACTGGTAGGAGTGTCTTTTTGCATGCCAATGCAATATAATTAGCGTATAATCAGCAGTGATGATGGCCAGAAGGCATTTTCCTAACCATCTTGGTTTTGGTGGGATTTGTCCGGCTTTTTTTTTTTACCACAAACTGTTTCATCAGCAAGATCTTTGGAACCTGTATTTTGTGCCAACCTCCTATCTCATCCCATGACTAAGAACGCCTAACCAGCTGGGAATGCAGCCCAGTAGTTCTCAACCCTATTTTCCCTAGCCCCTATTCAAGATGGAATTGCTGTGGTTCGAATGCCTCTGACAAACACATCATACTGCCATTCTAACTTCATTTTCTTTATCTGAAAAATAGGTATAATAACATGTTTATAACCAGAGTTTTGTAAGAATTAAATGAAACTGTCAAGTGCTGGTCAACAGAATGACTTCTTTAGCTATCGTTATTACTATATTTTAATATGTAATAATTAAGAATACTAAATAACAATACTAATATATTTTAATAATGGTAAATTATAAAACCTGTTTGTAAGCAATGTATTCAAGAGGTTCCTTTCTAGAAAGAATTACTCAAGACTTTCCCCAAACTAAGTCAAGGCCAGGAGTTACATGATTTTTTTAATGCCAGTAAATTTTAAAGAGTATTAAAAAATTAAACTTGATTTTCAGTAAGAACGGATCCTCCACGTCATCCCACCCTTTTATAAAATAAGCATTGAATAATGAACTAGTAAGCTTCAAGGCTGAGAATAATTTCGTATTGTCTCATGCATTCCTCAAGAAAAAAAATATCTTTTAGAGAGTCTAAATATAGACACACTCTGTAGGCAACAACACAGATGCATCTCTGAAGAAATTATTTACACACTGTAACAAATAAATCTTTTTTTCATAGGCAAAACATGTACTACATGAATTGTCAAGCCATGCCTATAAACAATAATCTGCTCTATAAGACAGCAGCATAGTGACTGTCTCCTCAAATGGCTCTGTATCTTTTTATTTGAGTACTTTATCACCAAAATCACTTTTGTGTGTACACTTGTGTGTGTGTGTGTGTGTATGTGTGTTGGGAAGGGTAGGGAAAGCAGGCTATCATAAACGGAAGAAATAAAGAACATTTTTTCCTGCTAAGTGGGATGATACACTCCAGAAAATCAAAGGACTGATTATTAAAAAGTACAAGATAAGCAATTTTGATAACAAGAAGCTGTTTCAATGTTTAATGCTTTTCATTGCTATGAACAGTAGCTCAGCCTCTACTTGGAGCAGTGTTGGGGCAGGGTGCCCCAGATTTGCTGTCTTTGTCCTAAATTTGCAGAGCTCTTTTGTGCTAGGGACAGTAAGCTGACAGGGAGATATATATTACACACACACACAATTTCTATCCAGAAAAGGCCAAGCATGTTATCCACAGTCATGAGGAAGTGGTTCACCTTTGTGATATAAAAGTGTATCTGGTGATTTCACAAACTAGCACCCTGAGAGAATAAAGTCCCAGACTAAACTGAGGTCTGTGTTCTGTCTTTGCAAAACTTCACTATTTTTGCTAGAGATGTGCATCCTAAATTTAACAATGCCTTCTCTTGCGGAGTTTTGAAACTGAGTGATTCTTTTCTATAATAGTTTTAAAGGATTACTTTTTTCACCTAATACAGAAGTTGTTTTTGACAATGTTGAATTTTACTTGGGTCCTGGCAAACAGTAATATTAAATACTGCTGCCCCCAACCCCCAAACTTTTGTGTTCTAAAAGTAGCTTAGTGCAGGGAACCTTCCCGTTTTCTCCATATGACTTACGTAAGATTCAAAAATGGCCCCCTTGTTTACTTATGACAAAGCCAGACACAGATCATTCAAATTTCCCGTTCTTTGCTTCATAAAGATTAGCTGAACTGCTTGTCCCCACTGACCAAAGAGAAAAAAGACTTGTGTATTAACCTGTTTTCACACTGCTATAAAGAACTGTTTAAGGCCGGTTATTTTATAATGGAAAGGAGTTTAATCGACTCACAGTTCTGAATGGCTGGGGAAGCCTCAGGAAACTTACAATCATGGCAGACGGGGAAGTAAATCAACCTTACATGGCAGCAGGTGAGAGCACGTGTGAGACTGCAGGAATAACTACCATTTATAAAATCAACAGATCTCACGCAAATTCACTCACTAATAAGAGAACAGCTTAGGGGGAGTCACCCACATGATCCAATCACCTCTCACTGGGTCCTTCCCTCAATACATGGGGATGATGGGAATTACAATTCAAGATGAGATTTGTGTGGGGACACAAAGCCTAACCATATCAGCTTGTTAAAGGATTGACTAAGTTAGACTTCTTCCTTCCCTTGAACTTTTGAATTTTGACCCACCCTCAGCCTGAGCCAGCATACCCCTCCTGGGTCTCTCCTGAGAATTTGCTGACTTGAAGGAAAGATATTCCTGATCAACTACCCAATCATGTCACTGTCTCTTCTCACTCTCCCATACTCCACTCTTTCTACTTTTGTTTATCCCTTCCTATATAATAAAAGTCCCTTTTTGCCTAACCTTCAAGGTGTTTATGAATCTATTATAATAGTCTCCTTCTACCCATTACAATTTTCCCTTTCTCCTTATGACAATAATTCTCTCTTTACCTAAGGTCAGATTTGTTATTTGTCACTTTGCATATGTAACTATTTTATTTCAATTTAAAATCATAGAATGCCAGAGCTTAAAGGAACCTTAGAACTAATGTAGTCTGTGTTCTTCATATTTTAGTATGCATAAGAATTACTAACGAACATAGTAGAACTGAATTTCAGATCAGCCTGGCCCTTGCAAGGGAACATGTTGCAATAGAACTAGGACATAGGTAATAAAAATGTTTTAGATTAGTTATTCAATGAACAGAGACTGGGAGACACTGAATCTAAAACACCTACCTTTTGCAGATGAGAAATGGAGATTACATCATCTAACCTAAGAACATGGAGCTGATCAGCGAGCCAGACTTGAAACATGACACTTTGATTCTCAAGCCATTATGTGTCCCATTACACAATACTGTTTCTGTAATGTAAAAGTCATAGCACCATTATTTTTCTAATGGAAGCATAATAAAAGGTCTATGTGACAGGCATTTTCTTGAAGCGTATGAAACAATAGAGAGCCCTCTGGAAATGCTGGTACATTGGTATTAATTATTCAGTGATAATTAGTAGCATCACACATTGACTACTGTAGTGGATTATCCTCAAACTGATTATTGAAAATATTATTAAGCCTTGATTTACATTCCTGGAAAACATTAAGATATCAGCTGTCTTATCTCTACTGAGGAAAATATATTATCTTTGCACTAATAATTACTGCTTTATTCAATTGGAGTTTTAAAACAATCTAATATTTGAAATAATACAGAAAGCAAAGCTGCTTTAAAATTTTAAAATCCACTTTAAAACAAAATGAGGTTCTGTCCTTTCTTTATTAAGGAACATAAGTGGAAAATCCCTAGGGTCCAATTAAATGCACATAAATACATTAAAAGACAGAGGGCACTCCAGTAGCATAAAATAATGAATAAAGTTTCCATTTTAACACACTGAATTTTTTTTAAGTGAAAATCTTTCTCTTTTTTTTTGTATTTGCTTGATTTTACTTCTCTTTTCCCATTTATCTTTGCTACTTTTTAAAAGATCAGATGTAATATACTGGTGCTTTCAGCTTTCCAAACAAGATATAGTAATTTGTAAAGATATGGTTTTGCAAATTGGCACTGGACATTCATTTTGCAGTTGCTGTAGCTGGTCACAAAGGACAAAGGAGTGACACAAGAACAGTGAGTGAACAAATAGATAGCATTTCAGGGAATAAATCTTTTATCTGGGAATCAAATCTCATTATTACTATTGTAATGCTTATGTATAAATAAAACAGGGATAAAATTGTAGATATTGGAAATATCCTTCCTAATAGCACTTTGCAACATGTGTATGAATAACAAGGGACCTCTAAGAGCTGACCATAAGAAGGTCCAGGTCTTTACTAGAAGTCAGTCTGCTTGGTAATTTACCAAGCAGATGAAAAAACTTTTATGAAACTACACATGGCTGAAATTTAAGCCTATTACTGTATCACATTCTTGTAAATTTTAATTTAAGTATGTTGCTTCTGTTTTGTGTATTACTATGGATTGTGCATTTTCCCTTTATCTTATTTTTGAAATAATGTCCCATGTTTTCAACTTATTCTTGTATACTTGTGGACAAATATGTATCTAAGTAAAAGAGTAATCAAATGTCAAGTTTAAATTAGTTATTTGTTGTCTAATTTTGGAAGTCATCTATCAAGGATGTTTCTTGGCAAGGTTATCAGCATAAAAACACTTAGGATGAAATTTGAATAGTACTGAGGGAAAACTATTGCTTCCAAGCCTTTAATCTACCATTCAGATGCACATGGCATGAAGCTAAAGAAAGACCAGGAAAGAAGCAAGTAGGGAAAATGAGAAACATTTTCAGAAACAATTTCAAATACAGGTATGTGGAGAATTTCTAGGCAGTTCACTAATTCTTGAAACAAGAGAATACACTCATTCTAAGATTATACTGTGCATAACCATAGTCATTTAAGAGATGGACTGTAATATTTAGGGACTGTTACATACATATTACAGTATTAATAGCAATATCATTTTCATATTATGTTCTTTATATATAATTTAAGGCTATTGCTGATATTTTCATATTAATAACATTTCACTGTAATTTTGCAACACCGTTTAAATGCTCAATAAGAAGGAGTTATAATCAATCAGTTTATTTAGGTGAGAGTTTGAAACCTCTCATGATACCCCATATTCTTGGTTTTCCTTTTGTGAAAAGAAATCTTGAAAAAAACTTAAAGGTCATGGATTGTAATTTTTAAAAATTATTTCCAGTTCTGCCAAGTAATGCTTGTGAGAACCTGGACACATCTTTTTCTCTTGGAGCTACGGTTCCTTCATATATAAGATCAGATTTCATCATTCTATGGAGAATTGAGCATAATAGCCTATGTGAGTGCTCAGTGATATGTGTTGAGTTTAGCAAGGAAAATCCTGTTGTCTGATATTCAGTGCTGTTGTTGGTAACGGTTCCCTTTAACTATCTCCAAAATTGTGTCAACTTACTCCATGAAAATAAATTTGACACTACTTTTTAAAATCTACAACCAAAATTGTGATTTGTGCTCCTATAGGTGAAATATGTTCCCCCTATTTTGTGCTGTTTGGGCATCTCTTGTCAACCACTTTCCTTCTATTTAGATTTTTAAATAATCAATTCAGGGAAATAGCAGGGCTGAAATTTCAGCAGATGGTTCAGCTCTAAAACTTCATTTGAGTCTCAGATTTTTGGATTCCTTGGCAGAATAAAAAGTATAGCTGGGCTTTCTCCAAATTTAGACAGAATAATCTGAATAAAGAAGGATACGACTGTATTAATTATAAGAAGGAATTATTAAAATACTTTACATATTAATATTTGATAATCATCAAAATTTGCAAGAAAAATCACTAAACTAATGAAATGTAAAACATTAGAAAACCTATAAATTGCTTGACTTACTAAAAAGGCAGATGCTAATGTGTAAAGCTTTTCCTGAATTGTCATATGATAGTCTGTAACCAATACCAAGGTAGGAGGATAAATAATAACTTAAATCGGACTTTGCACCTGCAATTGTGTGATGGATGTAACTGAAATAGATGGAAATATCAATAGGTTATATCTAAGAACCAAAAAGTCATTCAATTACTTAAATATGGATGTGTGTATATACATGTATATATGTGAATATATATGTACATGTGAATATACATGTGTATATGTGCATATGTGTGTGTGTGTGTGTGTGTGTGTGTGTATTTCCATGGGAAAATCAGTTTTGTATGGCTTCATATACCTACAGTGTATTAACATACTTCACTATCATTACTTCAACCACTCTATCTTCAAGTTCCAGTGAGGAAAAAACTGCCAAATAAGAGGAAAGCTATGTGATTGAGATAGTGTCAGACAGAGAGCAGTCCAAGAGATCATGTAAGCTGTTAGCCATGAGGGAGCCTTCCAGAAAGACTAGAAACCATCAGCTATAGGGTTGGTTCTTTCCCCTAGCAATATGGCTATATTAATATCATAATTGTTTAGATGATATATTGAAAATAAAATCTACTGTATATCCATTATTTATAATATATATATAATACGATGATAGCTATAGATTATTTATAAGGGTCAAAGGTTTTGTGTGAGAATCGCTAGGCTCTGATCTAAAGCCATGATCAGACGTTTGCAAAGATTTTAACAGAATGAGGGATCAGAATGCCTGTGTTTATGAGTAACATATCAGTACCTTCCTTGTAGTGGTTTAATTATTTTCTTTTGAATCCAACCTTAGGGAATATCTGGTTTGAGATTTAGAAAATTGTGGATTTCTTGGCCATTTAAATTATTTTTTCTATATACTTTCTTTTTTCTGTTTTCTAAGATGCACAATTTCTTAGGCTTTTATTAGATCATGTCTGGACTATTGCAATGTCCCAAAATATTGTTTCTTTATTTTTCTTTTATAGCATACTAAGATCTGCGAAAAGAGTGGGCTTCATATAAATGACTGCGGCCTAGTTGTTTTTCGTTTACACTCACAAAAATTAAGCAATATCATCTGTGAGGCAATCTAATGTTTTAGTATACGTATGTATGGACCTTTTCATTATACAGTTACGATGTAATTTTGTCATTCCTAGAAATGATAAGGAGTTGTATACTCACCTTTATTAATAAAAATCACGCTTATTCAATGGTGAATAACTTGAATATCTGTATTTTAGTGATTTCATGTGGTTGATTTATTAGCATTACTCTAATAAATACACATTATATGTCTGTGCATGTGTATGCAAATGCCTAATAGAGTGGCATATAGTGAGTGGTGCATAGTGACATCCGTTTAGTAATTTTATATTGTAATAAACAAGAAGGGCAACAAACATCATTATTTCTTTCACAATCTCTTAGAGTTTGTTAGTTAATTCTGTACTTCTGGAGACTCAATGTTGTCAGCATGAGAGGTATGTATTAATAGAATAACAACTGGCAAATACAACTGAGAAAAAAATCATAAAATTTTTGGCTAGATGGCTTTGAAATGTATATTTCCTTGAATACCCAAGATATGTTCCTGTATTAATCCCATATATAGGTGACTCAATTTTATTTGCATCAAGTCTAACATTCTTCCTATCTGATCATCTTTTCCACCTCCACCATATATTCAGAAAACCATGATACAAAAGAAAAATATACTTTTGTTTGTTTTTTGCCTATGACAAGAAAAAAAAAAAACCCTGAGATAATGGATGTCAAATTCCCTTAGTGAAGAAATTATCACAAAACTATAGACCTCAGGAAAAGAATATCCCCTTTCCCCATATATGCTACACACACTGTGTCCAAAATGAAAGACAGCACCAATAACTAGATATTGTTATTGTCAGGGAAAACAAGTTGATGGCCTATAGGTCAGAATTTTAAAATGTGTCATGATGTGGGTCTTATTAACTATTGGGCTAATGTCTGTTGTAAGATTAAAATGTTTAAAAACTCTTTTTCTTTAGAAAGACCTGTAATGTTTATGAGTTTCAAAAAAATTAAAAAATACAAATCTGTGTTTTTTTAAATAACAACAAAAAAAGTAACACTTCTTATTGACATAGCTGAAAACTTCAAATGATTTATTTAAACCAGATTAAAACATTATTAATTGAAAAATTTTAGTTAATGATCAGGGTAACTATCTGTTGAAATAATTTGATAATATTAATTAAAATTAGGTTATGTAGAAATTATAAGATAAAATATGTATTTATTGCAGTTATGAAATTCTATAAAGAAAGAGACTGGTATGTTTATTTATTCACAATAAATCATACTTTTTGACACAATTAAGGCCAGATCATTATTAGATAACACTGCCATGTCAGCCTTAGCACAACTTAACGCAATCAAATGCAATAAAACTTAATTTAATTTTAAAATTTCCAGAATTAAATATTGCACTCATAGCCAATTATTGGCTTACTCAATGACTGAAGGTGTGAAATTCTGCTACATGAAAATGCTTTCATATGCATAAGCTTAAGAGTAGCATTCCTCTACTGAATAATTTAAAATCATGTATTTTTGATCCTAAGAAAAGCAATGGAAAGTCACACAAGTTACATTTTGCAATGTCGTGGATCACACGAAAATTCATAAGCAGTGTACAGAAAAATCTTTTACTGTTTGAATATATTTACTGAAGACCTATCAGGTGTCAAGTATCATATTAAGAAATTAACATAGAGTAAATGATAAGGTCACTTATCTAGGGAGAAAAAAAAGGAAACATTGAATGAAAAGCGTTGCCACAGGGATGGGTGACAAAGAAAGGGAAAAGCAATTTAGCAAAAATGAGATGTGCACCACAGAAGTATGCAACATCAAGATGTGACTGTGCTATAGTTAGCATTTAAATGTGCATAGGATTCAGAGAAGATTAAAAAAGGAGATCATGATGACAAGAAATGAGGCTGGAAAGAGATTAGGAACAGACTGTTAGGACTTTGAATTCTCCTTAAGTGCTTAACATTTATCCTGTAGCCAATTGGTATGTAGCACAGACTTTAACTATGAAAGCAAAATGCACATATTAAATAAGAAAGAGTTTATGGACTTGGTATTTCACTAGTTACAGGGCAGATAAGGAAGAGGAAAAATGCAAAGATAATTCTTAGATGTCTGACTTGGTAGACTAATTGAATGGTGACACTATTAAACCAAGCAGGAATTATCAGAGAATATTTACGTCAGTAGGTAAGGAAAAGAATAAATTTGATTCATTATTTGGTAAATTTGAGATGACTGTTGTAAATACAGTCAGTGTGTCCTAAGAAAAAGTGCAATAGATAAATAGATTGAAAGATATATATATATATATATCCTAATTGGCAGTGAGATATGATATGGGAAAAAAGCGATTTGAAAGCATGATAACATCTACAAAGTGATTAGATTAGAAAACCCATAGTGCAGCATGTTAATCTTTATATTATTCCATGAGTTTTAATATGATTATGCATTTTGAGCTTAAGTAACTCAACACGCTAACTATGCTGTTCACTGGTTTATGGGATGATATCAATTTTTCCAATATTATTTTAATGCTTACTCTGAGGCAGGCACTGTGTTGGGCAATGCAAGTGATACAAAATTAAATGAATAAGGATCTTGTGCTTAAAATTCTAATGGATGATCTTCTCCATTGTTCTATCTATCTATGCTGTAGATGGAAAACCAAAACGGCACTCTAATTTCAAAGACAGTCATTGCCACAAAACATGTAAATACAGGGTCCACAGAAATTTAAAGGAGAAACAGTGAGACTACTATGAGCAGAGGCAACAAAAAGGATATCACTACTCCAATGGCATTTGAGCTGTTGGTTCAAGGTTAGGTAGGATTTGAGTAAATTCATATTTTAGAAAATACAGTGTAGGTGGAGGAACATCATAAGCAAAGACACAAAGCACTGATAGGCAAGGAAGGTTGACAGTAAAAGGAATGTTTAATCAATGTAGTGAGATGAAAGGGTAACAAGGGAAAATAATATTGAAAATACAACTAGGGACTAGATTACAGAAAATATAAAAGCTAAGATAATTATATTAGATGCTATATTTGAGTAATCATACACAATCATGAAAAAACATTCTCAGGAATAGACCATGCTTCATAAAATAGAACATGGAACAAAAGAAGAAAGAAGGGAACACTAATTAGAAGTCTATTGCCATAGACCAAGTATCAGGTAGTGAGTTTTGAGAGAAACCCATGGAAGTGAAAAGAAAAGATCAGAATCCTGAATTACTTACAAGGAATATTGGAATAATTATCAATTCATTTGAAAATGCATAAATAAAATGTAAAACTTTGAAACTTGTTCCTTAGAATGTTGTGGTGCTTTCATTAATAGGAAAATCACTAAAGGCAATAATAAAATACTCCATAACTGCCATAATACGAATACTGATCAAGAAGAATGAGCACTGGGTGTGGGCTATACTGTTGGGTACCAGCTCTGCACATAACACAGAGAAAAAAGGACATTTGGAAAGAAACAAGATGTAGTAATGGTAGAGGACTCTTTGAGTTTGAGGTACCAGTGAGATACTTGGATATATCCCACAGTCACATGTAAATGGAGAATGTTATTTCATAATCTTACGTGTTTTTTTTTTTTTTTTTTTTGAGATGAAGTCTCACTCTGTCACCCAGGCTGGAGTGCAGTGGCACGATCTCGGATCACTGCAAGCTCTGCCTCCTGGGTTCATGCCATTTTCCTGCCTCAGACTCCCAAGAAGCTGGGACTACAGGAGCCCACCACCACGCCTGGCTAATTTTTTGTATTTTTAGTAGAGACTGGGTTTCACTGTGTTAGCCAGGATGGTCTTGATCTCCTGACTTCCTGATCCACCCGCCTCAGACTCCCAAAGTGCTGGGATTACAGGCATGAACTACCACGCCCAGCCAACTGTATGTATTTCATTTGGACCATATGTGGGAAAATTCTATTTAGTTTTAGTTTTAGAAAGTGACTGTTAAAGTTACAAAACACCCTCAAGCAATGACCACTGTCAGTAAAACATGCTGCAAGTTTGTTCTGTTCATACTGCTCATATACATTGAGTAAGATAGCATTCACTAATGATTTTTTGTATGTATGTTTGTTTGGTTGATTAATTTGGTGTGGGGATAAAATATACTGCGTCCTTGCTCCACCAAAGAACTTATGGTGTATGGATGAAGTATTTCTGGTTATATACTTTCATTAAATAAACAAACACAACACCATGAAGCATAGTGGGAAAAGTACATACACAACTTTATTCATATGCATTTTATGCAACTTAATGCAAAAAAAGGAAAGACATATATCACAGAATATTTATTCATGATAAGCAATATTCTTTTGATGTGGTAATGTAAAGGTTCTCTAAGCATTGAAGTTGTTTTTTCATAGAAGTTAAGGGCCTTAAGAAGCATTCTTCCCTTTGCAGATAATTGTATATTGTGCTGACTTATGTGGAAGCAACAACTTAGGTAAGATATTTAATGTTTAACTTCTTTGTGTCACTTATTCTTCTTATACAAGGTATGAAGAGTAACACCTTAGGGTTTGAAATGGTTTGGCTATGTGTCTCCATCCAAATTTCATCTAAAATTGTAATCCCCATGTGTCAAGGGAGGAATCTGCTTTCCCCACATGTGGAGGAGGGGAGGTGATTGGATCATGGGGGTGGTTTTCCCCATGCTGTTCTCGCAACAGTGAGGGAGTTCTCACAAGATCTGTTGATTTTAAAAGTTTGGCACTTCCTCTCTCACCCTCTCTCTCCTGCCACCTTGTGAAGAAGATGTCTGCTTCCCTTTCTGCTGTGACTGTAAGTTTCCTGAGGCCTCCCCAGCCATGCAGAACAATATGAGTCAATTAAACCTCCTTCTTTACAAATTACCCAGTCTTGGGCAGTTCATCATAGCAGTGTGAAAATGGACTAATACAGGGTTTATAGTTAAAGTTTAAATGGATAAAAGAATATAATGTGCATAACTTAAAGAAGTTCTGCAGCAGATTCTTTACAATATCCAATATTTACCATGGCATGCAAAAGAAGCTGAAAAAATTCCCACCATTTTATAGCGAATTCTTAAGAATGAGCATATTTAAAATACATTTTATATGACATAATCAATATTCACTTTGACATTTTCAGAGTTGGGAGTGCAACTCAAAGGAAAAGAAGTATTTTACTCGAAGAAGAGGCTGAAACCCAGATGCTATCTGTAGTTGGCAGGTTAGCATTATTAAACTAATGTAGACCAAAAAATCAACAGATGTTTCAAAATCACCAATATAAAACTCACAAGAGTACAATATCTAAATTTTAGACTTTATTAAAAAAACTGTCAAGAATGACTTACAGTTTGGGTGCAGTGGCTCACACCTGTAATTCCAGCACTTTGGGAGGCCGATGTAGGTGAATCACTTGAGATCAGGAGTTCGAGACTAGCGTGGCCAATATGCTGAAACTCGTCTCTATAAAATACCAAAATTAGCCAGGCATGGTGGCGGGCACCTGCAATCCCACCTACTTACGAGGCTGAGGTATGAGAATCACTTGAACCTGGGAGGTGGAGGTTGCAGTGAGACTCCGTCTCAAAAAAAAAAAAAAAAAAAAAAAAAAAAAAAAAAGGAAAGACATATATCACAGAATATTTATTCATGATAAGCAATATTCTTTTGATGTGGTAATGTAAAGGTTCTCTAAGCATTGAAGTTGTTTTTTCATAGAAGTTAAGGGCCTTAAGAAGCATTCTTCCCTTTGCAGATAATTGTATATTGTGCTGACTTATGTGGAAG
>NW_016813148.1:285814-294501 GCF_001698545.2 Rhinopithecus bieti
CCTGCACGTTATGCACAAGTACCCTAGAACTTAAAGTATAATAAAAAAAAATAAAAATTAAAAAAAAAAAAAGAAATATGTAGCTGGATGTGGCCTTAAGTCTAAAGGCTTCATGTGACTGAGGGCATGGAGGTAGGGAGAGGGGAAGAAAAATATGTGGACCGGTTGGGAAGACTACCAATAATATTGGCATTTTGTGTTTGTTTACATTTCCTGATGACAAATATGCTATTTTTCCAAATGCAGAACAAACAAAATCATGACTTTTGTTATGGAAGTTATGTAGCTGATTTGATGCATTTTTGGCAATTGTAATACATTTCCAACAAATATATGTGTCTCCTGAGCACAAGCATGTACCTACTGGCTGTCTTGGACACAATGACTTGTTTAAGATCATAGAAGTAGATAACAAGAAAACCAGGAGAGGACACTAGGTCTCCAAATTCCCAGTGTACTGTTCTTTCTTTCAACCATGGTCTTCTGAAAATGCAGTCTAACTCAACAGCTTGTGAAAAAAAACATTACTTTTTAATACTCAAATATGTTCATTGAATTCTGGTCATTTTTATTCCAAATTATTCCAAATTTCATTCCAAATTATTATTATATGATGTAAAGCATCCACCACAAATATCCTGTTTTTCACACATTATTCATGATCTGGGATTTACAATATCAGAACTCTATAATCATCATCTATTCATTGAAAACATCTTCTGAAGTAACATTGCATTCAATGAACCCAATTCTAAGTATAATTTCATGTTTTTTACTAGCTAAAATTGACTTAGATTTCTTGGTTAGTAAGTTAGCTTCAGGTTTCATCAGTATATGAATTATTGTATATTTTAACAAACTAACTTATTATATACTTTTATTTAAGAAAATATAAATACAAATAATTTATTATTAAAATTAATTTTGCTATTTACTGAACGTAACATTTTAAGATTATTCATTGTCAGAATAAACAAACACAAGGTTTCTGAGAAACATAAGGTGAAAAATGTTTAATTTTCTCCCATAGTAGGATTATATAAAAGGATTATAAACAAATACCTATGTTTAAGTATGCCAATAAGAAAAGTATTTTTGTACTCAAGTATAAAAAAATGCACATAGAAATAATAGCACCATTGTGGATACATATCAAGACACAGTACAAATAAAATATAGTTTGTAATAATGTAGAGAGAACATTAGACAGAGTAGTCAGAAATCTGGGTCCTCCCTCTAGGAATTTATATTCTTTGAGCCTTAGTTTTTAAATGAGCAGAAAAGAGTAGAGATTATATTTCATCTCTTCTCATTCTAACATTTTGTGTTAGGGTGTGTGCACATACTCATATATGTGTCCACTGTAAAAATACATTTTACTCCCAACAATGAACTATATCAGTCATGATAAATAAGATCAATATGAGTTCATCATATGTGGAAAAAAAACTATCAGAAAATGAAATGTGGTCAATTTAGCCAGGTGAATTTACCAATAGCAACGTTCATAATTAATAGGCACTACATGTTTATTACAGCATGTCTTCTTTAAAAACAATGGTTAAAAAATAATCATAAACATGAAATTTTAAAAAGAAACCCTCATTTTGATATTATCACACTTTTATCAAAGAAGTAGTGAACTTCCACTTAATTTCCTTATTTCTATACCAGTATATTTGTTTTACATGAGCGTAGGAATTTTTACTTCCAAAAAAAAGGGTAAAAATTAAATTTGTCACATATATTCTTACCTGTTGCTATCAGAGTGGAATAAGAGTTCTTCCTTCAAAATAATTAATCGATTCCCCTTGATATCAGTGAATTGTTATTTTGTTCGTAACAATTGTCAGTTAATTATTAGAAGATAGCATAAACTTAAAAAAGAAACACAAATACAAAAATAATATTTCTTCTGGTAAATTATTGATTTGGATAACATTGCCACCATTAATTATTATAGCATGTTAGAAAGTGGTGTAAAGTTTTTATTTCTCTTCATTAACGCCTTTCTTTTCCTTCTACTTATTTTAAATTAGTACTGAATGCACACAGTATAAAAGGCAAGTATGAGTGTAAAATGTAGACAAAGATCAGTAAGAGTCACTCTTTCTTTTTCCCCCAATACTGTATTCCAAATAAAGCACAGCCCTTACACCTAAGCAAGAGAAACAATGGGTCTGGGCCCAGCAATTTAAAGACCATGCAAATTGCAAACATTTACAAAATCATGTTCAGTAAAGAAAACACGAAAAGTTCAGAGCCTACAGATCAAGCATTTAATGCTGCCACTATATGATCTATATCCCTAAACATAAACTTTTTCTACTGAGTATGTTTAGGGATATAGATGATGTTCCTTTAATTATGTTCTTTCCCATGTTCCTTTTCTTATGTACTCAAAGTAAAAGGGAGTTTGATCCAAATACCAGGCTGGAGTGCAATGGTGCAATCTAGGCTCACTGCAACCTCCGCCTCCTGAGTTGAAGTGATTCTCATGCCTCAGCCTCCTGAGTAGCTGGGATTGCAGGCACATGCAACCACAACCAGCTTTAGTAGAGACACGATTTGTACTTTAGTAGAGACACAGTTTCACCATGTTGGTCAAGCTGCTCTCGAACTCCTGATTTCAGGCAATCCACCCATCTCAGCCTCCCAAAGTGCTGGAATTACAGACGTGAGTCACCACACACGGCCTGTTTGTCATTTCTTATTCATTGTTGTTTTCAAAGAATATTTTCTATCTCCAAGCTTACAGATATAATCCTTTACTCTCATATAGCATCTGAAATTTCACCCTTTATCATTCTTTCATTTTTTTTTAAATTAGATGTGTATTTTTAGTTATTCTATTGGTTAATTATAATTCTATAAATGTATTTAAATTTTTATTTCTTTAGGTATCAGACATAGGTCCCATCTTTTTCTTTATGCAAGACTAGTAAACGTATGCTTCTGTACTAGGCCCTACCTTCTGTATCTCACCATCTTACGTTTACTTGTTATATTACATTTATAATGTCAAGGTATGGAACCATTAAGGTTTATAAGAGCAACTGAGCCATTTGTGGTTGGTACTTAAAGCGACCCTGAAAGCATAAAATAAAGAAATTTTGCCCATAAGATTGTTATTATGCTAATATAATTGTTGACTGCCTGTTCAACTCTCAATTTTTTTCATGCAAAACTTCCATGAGCTGTTACAAAATGAGGAAAATCTTTTATTTTATTTTATTTTTTGATACAGCATCTCTGTTGACCAAGCTAGAGAACAGTGGCATAATACTGGCTCACTACAACTTCCGCCTCCAGGACTCAAGAGATCCCAATAAATCCTCCCATCTCAGCCTCTCAAGTAGACTACAGGTGCACATCACCATGCCCAGCTGATTTTTTTTTTTTTTTTTTTTTTTTTTGTAGAGACAGGGTTTCTCTAGGTTGCCCAGGCTAGTCTTGGAACTCCTGGGCTCAAGTCATCCACCCGTCCTGGCCTTCCAAAGTGATATAGAATTATAGGTGTGAATCATCACACCTGGTCAGAAAATTATTTGAATAGACTAGACCAATTCCACTACTGACTAATTTACCCAGGGTAGGAGGGGAATAATTTTTTATTCCATTTTTACCAGACAGTGATTTCTTTAAGAAGAAAGACGTAACAAATAAAGCAAGATGTAACAAATGAAGCATATAGATCATTTTTTATTCTATGTGCTTGATCATAGTTTTGATGCAGACTTGCTGTATCTGAAAAATTTTTAAACATGTTGGCTTAAATGTACAGTTTTACATTACACCACAATTTCTTTCTCTATTCCCTCTCTAACCCACTTTGTCTCCCGCCCAATCCTTTCTAAGGAGCTCTTACTAAGTCTTCAATATTACACAGAACTGTAAATAACACTTAATGTAACTTTTTAGAAAACTATCTCATAATAATAAGGGGAATTTTCAGATTCTTTTACATTGTATTTTGCTGGTCATTGGCCTAGTCACTTTTAATTTTTTTTTGTTGTTGTTCCTGAATAACTGATTCTGATTCTTTTCAGAAACTGTTTTCTCTTCAGTTACATTCAATTTTTGTTCAAATGATGTTAAAACACTATAAAATCTAACCAAAATGTAATATACATAGATTATGTTATTAATCTCAAAATAAAACATAATAGTACGACTGGATCTTAGGGTAGAAAATAAAATCCTTGTCACTAAATCATTGCCACTGTAAGGGAAAATTTTGCCATTTTAAAATCAAAGGGCAAATGGATTCCGCTCTCCTAAAACACAGAGAGGGTAAATAGCTTATTTTGGGACACACACATGAAATATTATTTTCCAGAATCTGGCTGTTCTATGCTTTCCCTGGCATTCATTTCTACCGATGAAAAGATGAAATCTGATACACGTTGAATTTATGTTTCTCTTTAGGGACACGAGTCTTTCTTTCTGAAAACATTTAGGTTTGTAGCTCCACTTTTATTGTAAGGAAATTCCACAAGAATGCTTCTAGATGGGGACATTTTCCATTCTGCTTCACTCTTAAGAGGCACTAATCTTGCTCCAAGATGGCTGACTATAAGCAACTAGTGTGTGCTGCTCTCACGGAGAGGAGACAGAGCTGCGAGTAAACACTAGCTCTTTAACGATATCATCCAGGAGGGCACATTGGGATTCACTGTGGAAGCAACCTGACCTATGGAGAAGAGAGAGGGATGAGGCAGAAGAGTCGCCCACTGGGGATTGGTGCAGAGCCAAGGGAAGCTTCCTACACTGTGGAAAGGGTGAGTGGACTATGGCACCAGGAACCCATATTTCTAGCACAGACCTTTGCAATCCTGGGCACAGGAGATTCCCCTTAACACCCCCAACCCCACCCCAGGGCCTGCAGACTGGCATGATGGAGAGCTGTGTGGAGTCTGGGCAGAGCTGCTGTTCAGGACCACATGGAACCTTGGACCCTGGAGCACCCTGGAACCAGCTCCAGTTACTTCACCAAAAAGGGAGGACAGGCTCTCTCCCGTGCTCCCAGGATAGGGAACACAACCACAGTACTGAGTGGGTGAACTGCAGGCCTTGCCTCCATTACAGGTCACCAGGTAAAGCCCACTGGCACGGGACCCCAGCATAGCCACTCCATCCCCATCTGAGCATTTGGGCTGGTCACAGCTCTGCAGTTCTCTGGGACAGAACTCCCAAACGTAAACAATAGGCCTTCAGCTTTTGCCACTGCCACAGCCCCTGCCCCTACTATCTTCAGGCTGGAGAAGGAGCAAAGAGCCCAACAACTATCATGAGCCTCAGACACACCACAGCTGCCACACAGAAAAAAGCGGCCAGATTGCTTTCCACATGGGTGCCTCCCCTGCTGCTCCTCCTTGGGCAGGGGCTCCTAACCTGGGACCTGAGGACAGCTGCCCTACCCCTGGCTGATCACTGCAGTTGGTGTGGCTCTGTGTTTCTCTGGGGAGGGAATCTCAGAGATGGCCCACAGGCTCTCGGCCACTGCCACTATGGCAGTATCCTCCAGACACCACAACTGCCTTACAAAGAGGAGCCCAGTCTCTCTTCCCTGTGAGCCCTGATCTCGTTCTTCACCAGGTAGGGCCAAAGCTTAGGCCCACAGTGCAGCCAGTCCCGACTCCCAGCTAAACATTTCTATTAGCAACAGCTCTGTGTCTCTCTGGGTGGTGTTCCCAGAGGCAACTGACAGTCCATCTGTCACAGCCACTGCACCAGGCTGGCGAAAGAACAAAGACCTGAGTGGTTTATTCATACCTCTCGCACACCACAGCTGCCTTACAGAGAAGTGGCTAGGCTATCTTCACTTCAATGCCAATAATACTTTGCTAATATGCCCCGCTGTGAAACCAAGGACAAGAATTCAGTCACAAATAAAGACCCTGCACAAAGCCTTGGCCCTCTGAGAACATCCAGAAATGAAGACAACTAACTATACTAAAATTACACCACAGTTAAAGGAACATCAGCCAACACCAATGGGAAAGAACAAGCACAAGAACTCTGACAACTCTAAAGGACAGAGTGTTTTCTTACCTCCAAATGACTGCACTAGCTCCCCATAAATGATTCTCAACCAGAATGAAATGGCTGAAATGACAGGTAGAATACAGAATAGGGGTCGGGCGCGGGGACTCACGCCTGTAATCCCAGCACTTTGGGAGGCCGAGGCAGGTAGATTATGAGGTCAGGAGTTTGAGACCAGCCTGACTAACGTGGTGAAACCCTGCCTCTAATAAAAATACAGAAACTAGCCAGGCGTAGTGGCGTGCAATTGTAATCCCAGCTACTCAGGAGGGTGAGGCAGGAGAACCGCTTGAACCTGGGAGGCAGAGGTTGCAGGGAGCCAAGACCACACCATTGCACTCCAGCCTGGGCAACAGACCGAAATTCCATCTCAAAACAAACCAAACCAAAACAAAAAACAAATAACTATCAATGCCACCTAACTCTTCTCTGATTATTCTCATCTCTGCATCTTTTTTATTTTCTCTAGACTTTTATAAATTTATTTTGAATTTACATCCCAGGCACTATTTTGATTCCATTACTGGAAAATGTGGTTTTTAATTTCCAAGGAATCTTTTGTATTTCCTTGGAAAAATATTCAATATCTTAGAGACCAAATACTAGTTTTGAGTAGGGTTTTCTATTATAATTTCCCTATGTGCACAGAAGTGAAAGAACTAACCTGGACCTCTCATCCACTTATCCATATATACCTTACAAATGATTTAAACTTGTTATTAAACCACAACCTACTTCTGCTGTCTATAGCATCTGATTTAAGCTCTTATCGTTTTCAGGCATTTGTCAATAAGAAAAGACTTCCTTTTGAGGTTGACTTTTTATATGGTGCATATTTTAGCTTCAGTATTCTCTATTTTGGATTACCCCCTTTTCTTTTCTATATTCCCTACCCTGCTCTTAAGAAATATAACTGATGGTGCCCAAGAACCCCACTTCCTTTTGGTAATCAGTTATCAATGTGTGTGTGTGTGTGTATATATATATATATATATATACACACACATATATGTATATATACATAAACACACATAATTTATACATAATTAACATCATTTCAGTATATTTCGGAAGAGAAAAAATTTAAATGCACAGTCCCCACTTTAAGTCTTAAATGATGCCGTGATAATTTGTCATAAAGCAATATTTTTAAATTAATTTGAAGGTTATAAAACATCATGGTCTCTAGTAATAGAAAATGTTTGATTCATGAATATTATTAATTTATCCTTGAAGTTGTAGTACTCTTTCCCTGATCTCTTATTTCTGTGAGATCTAGCAAATATAAAACAGCTACTTCTATCACCTTTTGTGAAACATCCCCCCATTTCTAACATATTCCTACCATAAGCATTAGAAAGTTAGTATGTCTTCTCTACTTGTTTTCTGTGACAAGTTCACTGGCCTAGAGTTTTCTGTTTTATTTTTTCATCTTTATTTGTGGTAGGTAATATATGCTACCTTAAGCAGTCCTTTAACAACTTCCATATCTCCTTCTTTTTTGTCAGTAATATCCTTGTTATTACAATATTATTATACACCTCAAGGGACTGAAGATCAGTCAGAGTTCTCATTCATCTTGAAACTCCAGTACCTGAAGTTGGTTACATGCTCATATCTTTTTGGTAGATGTAAGTTTTTCTGTTGCAAGACATTTTCATTTTGTTTCAAGATTACAGATAGATGCTGAAGTGTGTGCTACATTTAAGAATGAGCTCTCTCCTCAAGATTTTAAAAATTTATTTTCTCAAACACTGACAAGCATGTCCTTCAGATTATAGAAGGTGAAAAGTGGGTCATCATGAATAAATAATTTATCTAGTCAGCTTATCAAAAGAAAAGATGATACAAAATTGATATTGAATGTTTCAAAATGTTTTCAGTAGATTGTTTTAAAGGACAGGACTGTAAATGTCTAAAAAAGGAAGAATGAGAAATAATTGGAGTTGCTTAATATATTTATCAACATTTTTTAAATCCCTTCAATCCTCCAGAGATTCCCAAATTGTACTGTTATTTCCTGCCTGGGTTTCTTACTCTCTGTATCATTCTTGTACCATGCTTCTCTTCCGTCCTTCTTTCCACAGATAGAGTTGGAATTACCCCAGATTGGGAATCTCATCTTTGAGGGAACATCTAATTTTTAAAAATTCTTTGGAAAATTGCTAGGGTTAATTCATTTTGACTAAATAGTATCAACTACTGTGCACTATGCTAGCAATAGGAAGAACTTCTCCTAATGTGAAAATAATTTGTGTATGGATTTTTTCACTCTTCCTTTCTGGGGAAGGTGTTAAAATTGATTAGTATCTCTTCTCAAAGTTAAAATGTTTTGAGCAAGAACTCGGCCTCTTAGCAAAGATAAGTTAAGATTCCCTTGGAGTCAAGGAAGTGAAAATAAAGTTAAATGTTTTCTTTATGCCACCGAGTTAGAACTTCTTAAAAACTTTCTGTAACAACTTATATTGATTTTCTGCAGGGAGATTATCTTTTAATGGATTCTCTAGTGAAATAACAAGCTGCATGATTATTGTCTGCATCACTGGATTTTCTTAAAAATAAACAAGATCAAAATGAACATTCTAGCAGTTGAAAAACAGTGAAACGCAATGTCATATAAATTCAATGCACTAACTTTTTTT